>NC_142813.1:28178397-28249840 GCF_049724085.1 Artemia sp. Qi Xiang Cuo
GAACATATACTGACAATTTTCTGCTTAACAGGAAATTGAGAAATTACCACTTTCTAGCTATTTGCGTCGGTATATATATATATATATATATATATATATATATATATATATATATATATATATATATATATATATATATATATATATATATACACATATATATATATATATATATATATATATATATATATATATATATATATATATATATATATATATATATATATATATATATATATATATATATGTGTGTGTGTGTGTGTGTGTGTGTGTGTGTGTGTGTGTGTGTGTGTGTGTGTGTGTGTGTGTGTGTGTGTGTGTGTGTGTGTGTGTGTGTGTGTGTGTGTGTGTGTGTGTGTATATATATATATATATATATATATATATATATATATATATATATATATATATATATATATATATATATATATGTATATATATATATATATATATATATATATATATATATATATATATATATATATTTATTTACTTATTTATTTATTTATTACCCGTCAAAAAAGGTACAAAAGACGGAGTATCACTAAAAAGAAAAAAAACACACACAAAAAATAAATTACAACACATTACGCATAATCGAACAAATTACAAAGACGAGAAACAAAAACTCAATTATACACTGCACTGCAGGTACGTAAAAAAATTTACTTTTTAAATTTCCAAGTACTGAAGAAACACAAGCAATATGATTGATAACTTCAATTCAACTATCCTAAGTTATATATATTATATATTATTATTTATATATATATATATATATTATTGTGCTATAGCCAACCTCTCTACAATCTACATTTAGTCTCTCGAATATACCCAGCTGGTACGCCTCATTAGTCCGGTCATAGCCTAAGGCACGCTACCAAATTTTAATTACCTTAGGGTCATAGTTTATCTCCCCTATAAAGGGAGAATAAAGGCATCTACCACTACATCACCTTAAATACCATAAAATCAAATTACCACAGTATGATTTAAAGTATTTTTGTAATGTTATCTAATGGTTTATCTTGTCTCTGATACCTCAGGTGATGTTTCAAAGTGCATTTCGGAAATTTTTCTGTTTGAAACGAATGCCTTAGGATAGTTTTGAAGTGTTGTCTTGTCTTCGTCTTTGCTACCTCAGTTGATGTTTCAAAGTGTATTTTGGAAGTTTTTGGTTTGAAAAGTATGACTTAGGATATTTTTGTAGTTTTGTAGTGGTTTATCTTGTCAGTGCTACCTCAGTTGGTGTTTTAATATGCATTTTCGAAGTTTTCCCTTTTAAACGTATCACTTAGGATATTTTTTTTGTAGTGTTGTGTCATGATTTATCTTGCCTTTTCTACCTCATTTGATGTTTCAAAGTGCGTTTTGAAGCTTTTCGTTTCAAACGTATGACTTAGGATATTTTTTAGCGTTGTGTCGTGGTTTATTTTGTCTGGGCTACCTAAGTGTTGTTTTGTCGTTTATCTTGTCTACGCTACCTCAATTAATGTTTCAAAGTGCATTTCGGAAGTTTTTCGTTTGAAATGTATGACTTAGGATATTTTTGTAGTTTTGTGTCATGGTTTATCTTGTCTGTACTACCTCAGTTGATGTGTCAAAGTGCATTTTGGAAGTTTTTCGTTTCAAACATATGACTCAGGATATTTTTAGTGATTTCTCATGGTTTATTTTGTCTGGTCTACCTCAGTTGATGTTTCAAAGTGCATTATGAAAGTTTTGCGTTTGCAACTTATGACTTAAAATATTTTTTTTATTGCTTTCTCATGGTTTATCTTGTCTCTGCTACCTTAGCTGATGTTTCAAAGTGCATTTTGGAAATCTTTTCTTTGAAAAGTATGACTTAGGATATTTTTTTGTATTGTTGTGTCGTCATTTATTTTGGTTAAGGAACCTCAGTTTATTTTTTAAAGTGCATTTTGGAAGTTTTTCCTTTGAAACGCATGACTTAGAAGAATATGTATTGACTTGTCATGGTTTATCTTGTCTTTGCAACCTCAGTTGATGTTTCAAAGTCCAGTTTGGAAGTTTTCGTTGGAAACGTATGACTTAGGATATTGCTGTAGTGTTTTGTCATGGTTTATCTTGTATTAGCTACTACAGTTGATGCATCAAAGTGTATTTTGGGAGTTATTCGTTTTAAACGTATGACTTTTTAGTGATTTTTTTTGTAGGATATTTTTGTAGTGTTGTTTCGTGATTTAACTCGTTTATGCTACCTCAGTTGACGTTTACAAGTGGATTTTGGAAGTTTTTCGTTTAAAACCTATAACAGGAAAATTTTGTAGTGTTGTGTCATGGTTTATCTTTATCCATGCCACCTCAGTGCATTTTGGAAGTTTTTATTTTGAAATGTTAGTCTTAGGAAGTTTTTTTTTAGTGTTGTGTCGTGTTTTATCTTGCCAGTGCTACCCCAGTTGATGTTTCAAAATGTATTTTGGAAATTTTGCAATTGACAAGATAGACAAGATAATAGACCAGATAAAATCACGACATAACAATAAAAAAATATCCTAAGTCAGACGTTTCAAAGGAAAAACTTCTAAAATATACTTTGAAACATCAACAGAGGTAGCACAGACTGAAATTTCTCAAGGAAAAAGAAAAAAAGATCTAGTTCTCTTCTTAATTTTTTTCATAGAAGAGAAAAAGAATAGAAAAAGTTCCACGTCAGTTTTGAGCTTTCTCAAGGAAGAGAAGAAAAGCAAGTTCTATTCTGGTTTTCTCCATAGAAGAGAAAAATGTTAAACTTCAGCTCTGAATTTTTTCCGAAGAAGAGAAAATGTTCTGCTTCGATTCTGAATTTTTTTTCAAATAAGAGAAAAAAGTTATCTTTTGGTTTTTATTTTCCCTATGGAAGAGAAAAAAAATTCACTTCAGTTCTTCATTTTCTCAAAGAAGAGAAAAAGTTCCGCGCCATTTCTGATTTTTTTTTACAAAGAAGAGAAAAAGTTCCGCTTCGACGCTGAATTTTTTCCAAACAAAAGAAATAGTTTTACTTCAGTTCTTAATTTTTTCAATGAAGAGAAGAAAAGTTTAAATTCTGCTCTGAATTGTACAGTAGATAAGAAAAATTCACTTCGATTCTAAAAGTTTTCCAAGCAAAAGAAAAATGTTAAACTTCAGTTCTGAATTTTTACGAAGAAGAGAAGATTTTCCGCTTCGATTTTGAATTTTCCAAAGAAGAGGAAATGACTGTTAGTTCTCCAAAGAAGAGGAAATGAATGTTAATGATAGACATTAAAACAAAACCGCTCGGGAGTAAGAAAAATTTGTGATTTCTAAGGAGGTATTTTTCTTGTTTTTTTTTGTTTTGTAAGAAGCATTTCTTTTTTTGCAATAAGAATTGGTGATTTCTTAGAATGTTCACTGGAGGGTGTCACAGGGGAGCAGTATATTCTTTTACACTGGCCTCAATTGGCAGAACTCATCAGAAAGAGACATTATTGAGTGGCCTTTCGTTAAGTTTAAAAAACTGATTCTGGTATAAATAGGATATTTTTGAAGCGAAATAGATGAAAATGCTCTAGAGATGATGACGGATGCCACATGGATGTCACAGGGCAAAGTGCATAAGGACATGGTGGTGTGAGGTATTTTAAGATGCATCGTGATAGGCTTGGCTTGCAAAAAATTGAATCAGTGGATTGAATGCCTAATTATTAACAAGAAATGTCTGAAGGTTTCTTGCAGGTGATGGGGTAATGTCATAGGGGTGCCGTAGCGCAGTAAGAGTGTGGCATAGGCTGGGTATTGTCGGAGAATAGTAGCAGTAGAAAATATATTCATCGGGGGCATTCAAGCGTTAGAAAAACTCTCAAATGTTTATGCCACGTGTCGTTTGGGGTATCACCATACTGTCAATTAAAAAAAACAAAACAATATAAATATGGACTAGGACTCAATCAAGAAAGGTTTAAAGTTCTAATTTGCGGGAATTGCCTTGGAGTGTCACATTTTAGTAATGAAATGCAAGGTCCCGCTGTTTAAATAAAAAAACAATGTTTAATTTAGATTCACAAGCTTAATTTCAGAGGGAAAAGGTGGGAAAATCCTTATGTTTGATAATTTGCCCCCCTCCCTAGAGGATGTTGTTGGAGGTGGTACATTGTGCCACGCTGAACTCAATTTTTAGGAGTCATGAGAAGAAACGTTAATGGGGGTTTTCATAAAGTTGAAATGGTCACTTCTAGTGTAAACGAATATTTTTGGTCGAAACAATTCCCTGGAAAATGTCATATGTGCAATAATGCCTATTAGAAAATGTCGTGTGTCAACTAGTCAGTGTCACAGGTCTCGAAATTATCATGGAACATCACAATCTAGCAATGAAATAGTAAGTTTCCGACCTCCAGTTAGAAAGAATAGTCATTAATTAGTTTACATAGTTTATTTTTGAGAGAAAAGGCTGAAAAACCCCTATGTGTGATAATCCCCCCCATATACCCCAGGGTAATATAGGGTTTCTTATGAAAGTGGTGGTACATTGTGCCACGCTGGCCTCAATTGTTAGGTGTCATCAGAAGAAATACTAATGGTCTTTTTTTCATTAAGTTCAAACGGTCGATTCTAGTTTAAGTGAGTATTTTTGCTGGAAAAAAATGCCCCGAAAAGGCCATATGTTCAATAATGCCCATTAGAGGGTGTCGTTTGTCAACCATGTAGTGTCAGAGGGCTCAGAATGATGATGGAACATCGCAATCCAGCAACGAAATGGCAAGTTTCCGCCGTCCATTTAAAAAGAATAGTCATTTTTAGTTTACAAAATTCATTTTGGAGAGAGAAAGGCTGAAAACCCCTTATGTGTGATATTTTAACCACCCCCCCCAACATGCCCCAGGGACATATAAGGTTTTTATGAAAGGCATGGTACATTTTGTCACGTTGGCCTCAATTTTTAGTAGTCATCAGAAGAAATTCTAATGCGGTTTTTCACTAAGTTTTAAAGGATCAGTTCTAGTGTAAATGAATATTTTGTTAGAAAAATGCCCCAAAATGCCAAAGGTGCAATAATGCCTGCTAGAAGATGCCGTTTGTCAGCCACTCAGTGTCAAAGAGCTCAAAATGATCATGGAACATCGTAATTTAGCAATGAAATGGCAAGTTGCCGCCATCTGATTAAAAAGAATGTTTTTTTTTAGTTTACAAAATTTGTTTTTGAGACAAAAAGGCTGCTCATGAGTAGGGAGGGGTTCACTACTTCTAAACTAACAAGATCACAGCCAATCAGAGGGCTACAATAATAAACTAACAAGATCACATGTCTCTTTCTAGACAAATCAGGGACTTGGAAATACTAACGGAACAAGATCATTGCGTGGTTAGTCTAGAGTTAGCAGTGCCCTCGCATGAATGAACAAATTGAGTTAGAAATATCCTTTTATTGCGACTGTTCTATATATAAGGGACATTATCATGATTTGAGCATTATCATGAACCTATTACATGTTTAGACAGTGTAGACTCTAGAATAGACGAGAAGAATCTGGAGGAAATGAGGAAAATAATCTTGATAGATATGGAGAGAAATTTATACAGGGTACAAGTAAGGACTAATAAAACGAGGTTTGATATGACAGAAAAAGAAGAGGAAGATCGAAAGAAGAAACAGAGAAAAGAGGACTATCTCTACAGAGATAGCTTAAAATATACTATAAAAGACAATGATGAAAACTCAAAGAAAAATGTGCATAGTGTAAGATATAACGGTAAATATTAGTATGAATATTATTTAAGAGAAGAGAGAAAGCGGCCCTTTAAGAGACAACATAGAAGATTTTTATACGGAATGGATTTTGAACATCAAAAATCGTTCTGGAAAAGTTCTCATATACCACGATAAATCTCATTATTGTATCATTATAAGAAATCAACCATTTTCTCTTTTTTTTCTTCTACCATATGTCAAAAATATTTTTTATTCAAATGTTAAATCAACGTTTACAACACTCTAAAAATATAGCATCCGGTTCTATAACTTGAATATCAGTGCCATTATTGTTTTCCATTATCACTCTCAACTCAGCCAGAGGGGGAATATCACCATACAAATTATCGCGTACTCTTATATTCCTCAGAGGGGGCAGACTATCCAACAAACACTCGTCGTCTTCGACGCAGAGTTGACCCGAAGGACCCCAAATCACCAAATCCTCCGAGGTATACGACAATCCCTCCTCCGTGTAATGAACTTCCATCACATCAGCTGAAGCATCAATGTTTGTGTCGCAAAGAAGAAGCTCCTCGCTTTCGGTGAGCTCCCACTCGGACCATACATCCTCTCCTTCCTGAACACTATGGTCAACATACTCATCCAATATGGATTTCCACTCTTGAATATACTCGGGCGTTTCCTATAAAAGAAATAAACAAATGAGAAACAGGAACACTTAATATTTTTCTATATATCCATAAATTTCGTGTCTAAAATTCGACAATTTGGCGGATATGGACTATTTACATACGATACGAGATTTAATGTCCTTGGTAAAAGCCTGTACGAGATTTAATATCCTTGGTAAAAGCCTGTACGACATTTAATGTCCAGTTTCTGAAAAAAAGGGGAAACAACCCTGAAAAATCAAGTGATATTAATGAGAATGGCGGCGCATCAATCAAATAACGTCAACGAGAGCTCCGATTGACCGCCACCAAAGTGTCAAAAAGCCGCCACAGCGCCACCACCACCAGAGGTGGTAGCGTTTGGCTGACTTTAAATTAATTTGCGGGAATTCTTTATTGTCGTCAACCGCAAAGTCGGAGCTTTTCCTTTCTCGTGTGGTTAAGTATTTCGTTTTTACTGATTAGAAATCAAGCAGGGCTTGTACTATCCCCGAGTTTTTGGAGATTTTCTTAAAAATATATTTGACACCCCGAAAAAAAAATTGAGTCCTCCAAATCCTCAAAAATTATCCAATCACGATGCCACCTCATAGTGATTTATGACTAGTGACTATCCCTGTTTGTTAATTTTTATCACTTTAGTTACTTTGCATTGTTATCCAGAATCCTCATCAGGGCATTCGTCAAGTTCTTGCACTATAATATACAGGATGTTTCTGTTAATAAGATTAGCATGGTATCTTCCACTGTTACTCACATGTTGAATCATGTAAAATAATATTACATCAACATTCCATTTTAGTTTATTCATGCAAAACAAGATTTTGTCACATTAAGATTATAGGAACCATTTGAAGAAACTCCATGCCTCTCTACTTATCATATGCCTATCTACTTTAGTTCTGCCCTTTTGCAGGAGCGTTCTGTTGATAACATTAGCTATTAACTTTCTATTAAAGTTTTCTATAAAAAATCTAGAAATAGTGAAAAAACACAATATTAATATTTTCGTAGTTGAAAATAAAAAGTGTTTAAGTTAAATCACTGAATATATGATGGATTTTGCAATATCGGGCATCTTCGAGGGTATCCATTGTACGAAAAACCGAACTTCATCTTCAGAGTCATGAACAGAATGAGGATATTTCTCACAATTAAAGTCCTCCAAGTTGAATAAAGGAATATTTATACCATATTTTCTATTAGGACCTTATCGGTCGGCACGTTTCCTTTAACGTAAACAGCTCTCACTCCGAAGCAAATACAAATTTCTAGAATCTCCGTTTATGCTTGTTGTATTTCATAACCATTTTCATTAAATGGTCTTACGATTTTATCGTAAAAGCCATTTCGGTTTATAAAATTCAATAATGTACCCCATCGTTTTGTATCAGACCTATACATATTGCACTTAAGATTCCATTTAAAAGTATAAACTTCATGATATTCCTCATCTACTAATAGAAATGCCGCCTCGAAAATAACACCAATCAAGGAATGTTTCAGTTCAATATATTCCGAGTCAATCACGCCAATCATTACAATATTTCCTGAAGAAACCGGTCCATTATTAACAAACTTAGCACATCATTCATAAACAATACTGAAGAAAACCAATTTCCACTAATTATCGACATTAAATTATTAAGAAGGCTATTATTTCTTTGAAATATACATTTACATTATAATTTTCATGTTTTTGATTTTATATTGATGAAGAATTTAAACACAGCTTTCAATTAGCTAGTTTTTTCAGTTCGGCATAGTTGAAAGGTTCATTACCTCAGTCAAACTAAGAGATTACATTTCGATATTGTTGACAATTTACTACATTTTAAGGTTTTCTTTAGTTTAAAAATGTTAGTGTCAGTCACCATCTCTAATCATTCATAAACAATACTGAAGAAAACCAATTTCCAATAATTATCGACAATAAATTATTAAAAAGGCTATTATTTCTTTGAAATACACATTTACATTGTAATTTTCATGTTTTTGATTTCATATCGATGGAGAATTTAGACACAGCTTTCAACTAGCTATTTTTTTGTTCGGCATAGTTAAAAGGTTCATGAAAATTAAATAAATTTTAAATTTTGTGTGTTTTCTTAAGAAAATGGCCCCATATTTAACAGAATACTAGAACTTTATATCAAACATGAATTTGTTATAGAGATAATATTGAACAAAAAAGTCTTACAACGTTTGAACTATTCATTTTATTTTCTGATTAATGTATCTTTAATTCAAGGTAGGCCTACACTGAAGTAAAAAGCATCAAACACAAAATAATGTGAGAAAACAACGGTAAACATCCTTTAATAATTAAATTAACCAATGTTATTATTTTAGAAGTACAAAAACAAGTAAAAAGTTCACATAGGTCTTCATTCATTTGGAAATGACCTTCAAAGTCCCCTCCTGAAACAGTTATATCAATCTGATAACTTATTAAAATGGCTTTGAGAAAAATGAAGCAAGCTAATATTGCCTTGAAAATTAATGACATAGTGTCATTGTATGACATGTTTTCAGAAATAAAGTTGCATGTATTGTTCACGAGGGTCATTAGCATATTAAATGACATTGAGAAAAAAATATCATATATGTGTGGGAGAATCCCACCCGAAGACAACCTACTTTCAGAGAATATTAGCGGATTCTAAATACAATTGAAATAAATAATTTCTGAGACCACACTGGCTAATCATGATAAAACGAAACAATAGTAAAAAAAAAGGAGAAAACGAAGATATTACAAGCCAGTAAAAATATAGACTAAAATGCAAATATTTTGGTCAATAACTCCGCTTGACCCTCCTCAGTGCAAGATAATAACATTAAAATTACTTATAAAATCCAAGGATAGTATAAAAAAAATTTCAGACCTTAAAACAAAACACAACTAAAATTTGAAGACCCTTACCATGTAACGCTGAAAGGATAACTGAATGAAAAAATACAGTACTGAATGGGAATTCAATTTTTTAATTTATAAAGAGCATTTTTAAAAGCTAAACGCTTTCCAGGTAAGACACCGTCAAAGATTAGGTTAGGTTGCAAAATGTGATTTTTTTATATTCAGGTAAAAACGATCAGAATTAATTAGTTCATTATAAATGGGGCTTAAATAGGTTTCTCCCGTGTCTTTATTGAGAGCAACCTTTCGGTGAATGTACTTTTTTTATCTCAACTGCCTCCCTGAAAACTTGGATGAGACTTTTAACAAGGGCAATAATGGAGGCGTTATCGAATAAAACAAAATAGTGCGGGTTGTCATACACATGCTGAGCCAAGGTGGAATCAAAAATCTCAGGCCTTTGGCATAGCTCCATAGCTTTGTCGATTGAGGATCAGTGTTCCAACAATCTCTCCCCCAATTGCTGATGGGTTCTTCCAATATAGAAACAGTCGCAAGAACATGGAACCCTATAAACACCACTGCCCAAAATAGGGCTCG
This sequence comes from Artemia sp. Qi Xiang Cuo, assembly GCF_049724085.1. Classification (NCBI taxonomy): domain Eukaryota; kingdom Metazoa; phylum Arthropoda; class Branchiopoda; order Anostraca; family Artemiidae; genus Artemia; species Artemia sp. Qi Xiang Cuo. Next base: position 28,188,203 of record NC_142813.1, read on the forward strand.
TTTTATCTACACCGCTGTTAAAATAGTTCTTGATTTTATTAGAATTTTTGAAGGTGATATTGAAGTTATGTTTTTTAAGAATTCTTTGCAATCTGTCACCTAATTTGGGAAAATAGGGCTAAACAGTAAAACCGTTCTTATCACCCACTAAAGGTATGATATCCATTGGAGGTTGTGGTGATGATGAATCTTTTTCTGACTTTTTTTTGTCTTTTTTCTATGATGGATTCCAGTAACTTGATGGGATATCCATTGCAAAACAAAATGTCCTTCAGATAATTTAATTCTGGGATTATATGAGCCTTTAAACAAATTCTTATGACACGATCAACTTAAGATATAACTACTCCTCTTTTTACACAAGGAGGGTGGTTGGAAGAGAAATGCAAATACCTATCATTATGTCTAGGTTTTCTATATATCGAATATTCAAGGCTGAGAGATTTGTTGAAGATTAAGACGCCTAAAAAAGGCAGTTTATGATTATCTTCCAGTTCCAAGGTGAACTGAAGGTTAGAGTCGAAACAATTAAGATGAAGTAAAAAAGCGTTAAGTTCTATCTCTCCGTGATTCCACACAGAGATAAAATCATCGACATGGGGCCGGTTTGTCGATAATGTTATCTCTGTGTGGAATCACAGAGAGATAGAACTTAACGCATTTTTATTTCATCTTAATAGTTTCGATTCCAACCTTCAGTTCACCTTGGAACTGGAAGATAATCATAATGTGCCTTTTTTAGACGTCTTAATCTTCAACAAATCTATCAGCCTTGAATATTCGATTTATAGAAAACCTACACATAATGATAGGTATTTGCATTTCTCTTCCAACCACCCTCCTTTTGTAAAAAGAGGAGTAGTTATATCTTTAGTTGATCGTGTCATAAGAATTTGTTCAAAGGCTCATATAATCCCAGAATTAAATTATCTGAAGGACATTTTCTTTTGCAATGGATACTCCATCAAGTTACTGGAATCCATCATAGAAAAAAGACAAAAAAGGCAGAAAAGGATTCATCATCTCCACAACCTCCAACGGATATCATCCCTTTAGTGGGTGATAAGAAAGTTTTTACTGTTTTGCCCTATTTTCCCAAATTAGGCGGCAAATTGGAAATAATTCTTAAAAAAAACATAACTTAAATGTCACCTTCAAAAATTCTAATAACATCCAGAACTATTTTAACAGTGGTAAAGATAAAACGAGCCCTATTTTGGGCAGTGGTCTTTATATGGTTCCATGTTCTTGCAGCTGTTTCTATGTTGGAAGAACCCATCAGCAATTGGGGGAGAGATTGTTGGAACACAGGTCCTCAATCGACAAAGCTATAGAGCTATGCCAAAGGCCAGAGACGTATGATTCCGCCTTGGCTCAGCATGTGTATGACAACCCGCACCATTTTGTTTCATTCGATAACACCTCCATTATTGCCCCTGTTAAAGGTCTCATCCAAGTTTTCAGGGAGGCAGTTGAGATAGAAAAAAGTACATTCACCGAAAGGTTGCTCTCAATAGAGACACGGGAGAAACCAATTTAAGCCCCATTTATAATGATTAATTCTGATGTTTTCTTCTGATGTTTTTCTGATGACTAATTAATTCTGATATTTTTACTTAAATATTAAAAAAAAAAACATTTTGCAACCCAACCTAATCTGTGATGATGTTTTACCTGGAGAGCGTTTAGCTTTTAAAAATGCTCTGTATAAATAAAAAAATTGAATCCCCACTCATTACTGTATTTTTTCATTCAGTTACCCTTTCACCGTTACATGGAGAGGGTCTTCAAATTTTAGTTGTGTTTTGTTTTAAGGTTTGAAATTTTTTTTATAGTATCCTTGGATTTTTATAAGTAATTTTAATGTTATTATCTTGCACTGAGGACGGTCAAGCGGAGTTCTTGACCGAAATGTTTGCATTTTAGTCCATATTTTTTTCTGGCTTGTATAATCCTCGTTTTTCTTTTTTATTGTTATTGTTTTGTTTTAAAATCGAAATACACAATGTGCATACTGTTTATTGAACGTGTGAAGCAGCATTATGTCAGGGATGACTGTGGAACATTAAATGGAAACTTTCAGGGCATGTTTAAAATCATATGAACCTTCAGGGTATCTGAGAAGGTTGTTAATTCAAAAGACACTATCTGTATCCAGGTTATCAAAAAGTTTATGATTCATACATCAGAGCCATAAAAAATTAAAGAAAAATCCATTTTAGTAACCAAAAACAAACTTTGAAATCGAAAACGGCCAGAAATTAATTTAAAAGCTCACATAGCGCAGGCGGTCAGCAGCGGCCATATATACATATATAATTTAGTCTCACTTACGCGCGCGTGCGTAACCTAGACTAAATTAAACTTAAAAATGAATATATATATATATATATATATATATATATATATATATATATATATATATATATATATATATATATATATATATATATATATATATATATATATATATATATATATATATATATATATATATATATATATATATATATAATATATATATATATATATATATATATATATATATATATATATATATATATATATATATATATATATATATATATATATATATTATTACATTAGTTTGACTGAGGTAATGAACCTCTTAGTTTGACTGAGGTAATGAACCTTTCAACTATGTCGAACAAAAAAAAAAATAGCTAGTTGAAGCTGTGTTTAAATTCTTCATCAATATAAAATCATAAACATGAAAATTATAATGTAAATGTGTATTTCAAAGAAATAACAGCCTTTTTAATAATTTAATCTCGATAATCAGTGTAAATTGGTTTTCTTCAGTATTGTCTAATGAATGATTAGAGATGGTGACTGACAATAACATTTTGAAACTATAGAAAACCTTAAAATGTAGTAAATTGTCAACAGTGTCATGATGTAATATCTTAGTTTGACTGTGATATTGGACCTTTCAACTATGCTGAACAAAAAAAATAGCTAGTTGAAGCTGTGTTTGAATTAGAAAACCTTAAAATATAGTAAATTGTCAAACAATGTCAAAATGTAATCTCTTAGTTTGACTGTGCTATTGGACATATCAACTATGCCGAACAAAAAAATAACTAGTTGAAGCTGTAATTAAATTCTTTCTCAATATAAAATAAAAAACATTAAAATTATAATGTAAGTGTCTATTTCAAAGAAATAATAGCCTTCTTAATAATTTAATGTCGATAATCAGTGGAAATTGTTTTTTTTCAGTATTGTTTAATGAATGATTAGAGATGGTGACTGACAATAACATTTTGAAACTATAGAAAACCTTAAAATGTAGTAAATTGTCAACAGTGTTAAAATGTAATCTCTTAGTTTGACTGAGGTAATGAACCTTTCAACTATGCCGAACAAAAAAAAATAGCTAGTTGAAGCTGTGTTTAAATTCTTCATCAATATAAAATCATAAACATGAAAATTATAATGTAAATATGTATTTCAAAGAAATAATAGCCTTTTTAATAATTAAATCTCGATAATCAGTGTAAATTGGTTTTCTTCAGTATTGTTTAATGAATTATTATAGATGTAGACTGACAATAACATTTTGAAACTATAGAAAACCTTAAAATATTGTAGATTGTCAACAGTGTCAAAATGTTATCTCTTAGTTTGACTGTGATATTGGACCTTTCAACTACGCCGAACAAAAAAATAGCTAGTTGAAGCTGTGTTTAAATTAGAAGACCTTAAAGTGTAGCAAATTGTCAAACAATGTCAAAATGTAATCTCTTAGTTTGACTGTGTTATTGGACCTATCAACTATTCCGAACAAAAAAAATAGCTAGTTGAAGCTGTATTTAAATTCTTCATCAATATAAAATCAAAAACATGAAAATTATAATGTAAGTGTCTATTTCAAAGAAATAACAGCCTTCTTAATAATTTAACGACGATAATTAGTGGAAATTGGTTTTCTTCAGTATTGCTTATGAATGATTAGAGATGGTGACTGACAATAACATTTTGAAACTATAGAAAATCTTAAAATGTAGTAAATTGTCAGCAGTGTCAAAATGTAATTTCTTAGTTTGACTGTGATATTGGACCTTTCAACTATGCCGATTAAAAAAATAACTAGCTGAAGCTGTGTTTAAATTCCTCCTCAATGTAAAATAATAATCATGAAAATTATAATTTAAATGTGTATTTCAAAGAAATTATAGTCTTCTTAATAACTTATTGTCGGCAATCTGCGGAAGTTCGTTTTAATCAGTATTGTTTATGAATGATGTGTTAAATTTGTTAATAATGGACCACTTTCTTCAGAAAACATTGTAATGATTGGCGTGAATGACTCGGAATAGATTGGACTGAAACATTCCTCGATAAGTATTATTTTCGAGGCGGCATTTCTATTAGTAGATGAGGAATATCGTGAAGTTTATACTTATAAATAGAATATTAAGTACAATATGTATAAGTATGATACAAAACGATGGTTTATAAACCGAAATGGCTTTTACGATAAAATCATAAGACCATTTAGTGAAAATGGTTATGAAATAGTGCAAGTACAAGAGGAGATTCGAAAAATATGTAGTTTCTTCGGAGTGAGAGCTGTTTACGTTAAAGGAAACGTGCCGACCGATAAGGTCCTAATAGAAGATATTTGAAAAAAATTACGTTTTCTAAAGAGTTAAAGAGGCTGAGTTACAAGGTCGAACCTTAAAACGTACAGGGATTAGGAGGCACAGTTGGGGGGCTACCACCCCCAAACCCCCGCTTTCGCAGCCTTTAAATATAAAAAAAAATTTCTTTAAACTGAAAGTAAGGAGCGACATTAAAACTTAAAAAGAACAGAAATTATTCCGTATATGAAAGAGGCTGTGCCCTCCTCAACGCCTCGCTCTTTACGCTAAAGTTTGACTTTCTCACAACTCTTTTTTAAACAATAAAAACTTTAGCGTAAAGAGCGAGGCGTTGAGGAGGGCACAGCCTCTTTCATATACGGAATAATTTCTGTTCTTTTTAAGTTTTAATGTCGCTCCTTACTTTCAGTTTAAAGAAATTTTTTTTTATATTTAAAGGCTGCGAAAGCGGGGTTTGGGGGGTGGTAGCCCCCCAACTGTGCCTCCTAATCCCTGTACGTTTTAAGGTTCGACCTTGTAACTCAGCCTCTTTAACTCTTTAGAAAACGTAGTTTTTTTCAAATAATTTCTGCACGTTTTTGTACAGTTTATTACTTATTATTGCTTGACTAACTGTTAGCTGATCGTGTCAGGAGTTAAAGTTGGGGGCTTCCGCCCCCAAACCCCCCGCTCTTGAACATTCTTGTGTTAAGGCTTTTAATTCCTGAATACTCAAATCACGTCGTACAGGGTGCCTCCTAATCCCTGTACGTTTTAAGGTTCGAACTTGTGACTCAGCCTCTTTAACAGCCCCCCAACTGTGCCTCCTAATCCCTGTACGTTTTAAGGGTCGACCTTGTAACTCAGCCTCTTTAACTCTTTAGAAAACGTAATTTTTTTCAAATAATTTAAAAAAGAAACTGAGTTTCTTTTCAAAGTATATAAAAAAGTTGCTCTGATGGTGAATCGAACCCGAGTTTTCCGCCTGAAAGTCTGAAGTCTTAGCCGCTGGACTATACAAACACAATAGTAATTGTTGTTTAGCAAATAGAAGGTATTTTCGACGCAAGCAAATTCCCAAAAATCTTGATATGTGGTTTTTGGAAAACAGGGAAGGAGTGATCAGATTGAGCTGAAATTTTGACGATAAGCTCCCAGGCCCCAGGAAAGCTTATCCTCTAAATTTCAGCCCGATCAGACAACGTTAAAGGGGGGTTGTGGAGGGAAAAATTAACATGGGCTAATATAGGAAAACGAGGTTTTTCGTAAATGTAAATTCGGGGGATAATTTTTTCGGTCTGAAAATATCAAAAGGCCCTAACAGGTCGAATTCTGCTTCGAATGAGTCCTCATTCAACCGGATCCGGTGCCAACTGTGGCCTGTAGGCGTGGCTAACAAAAAAAAAAGAGATGAATTTTAAGTGGCTATATTTGGTTTTTTGAAAACAGGGAAGGAGTGATCGGATTGAGCTGAAATTTCGAGGATAAGCTCCCGGGCCCTAGGAAAGCTTAACCTCTAAATTTCAGCCCAATCGGACAACGTTAAAGGGGGCTGTGGTGGGAGGGTCCAAACTTCCGGCCCAGTTTACCCCATGAAGATAAAGTCGGAGGAGGATGAAATTTTGCAAGTTTCTTAGTTTGAGCTTGGGCTACAAAATGCAATTACCGCCGTCTCTCTGCGACCTCTAGGACCTGAAATCGCTTAACATTGTGGTGGGTCGCCTCTTTATAGAGGCACAAGTGTGCCTCCTTGATATAATATAAATATTCCTTTATTCAACTTGGAGGACCTCAATTGTTAGAAATACCCTCATTCAGTTCATGACCCTGAAGATGAAGTTCGTATTTTCGCTCAATGGATACCCTCGAAGATGCCTGATATTGCAAAAATCTATCAGATATTCAGTAATTTAGCTTAAACACTTTTTATTTTCAATACAAAAATATTAATAACGCGTGTTTTTCACTATTTTAAAAACTTTATAGAAAAAGTTAATAGAGAGTTAATAGCTAAAGTTATTATCAGAAGGCTCCTGCAAAAGGACAGAACTATGGTAGATATGCATGGAATAAGTAGACAGGCATGGAATTTCTTCAAATTGTTTCTACAGTCTTAATGTGACAAAATCTAGTTTTGCCTGAATAAACTAAAATGGAATGTTGATGTAATATTATTTTACATGATTCAACATGTGAGTAACAGTGGAAGATACCATGCTAATCTTATTAACAGAAACATCCTGTATATTATAGTGCAAGAACTTGACTAATGCCCTGACGAGGATCTGCGTAACAATGCAAAGTAAACTAAAGAAACAAAAATTAACGAACAGGGATAGTCACTAATCATAAATCATTATGGGTGGCATCGTGATTGGATTATTTTCGAGGATTCGGGGAACTCAATTTTTTTTTTTTTGGGGGGGGGGGGTGGGGGGGTGTCGAATAGATTTTCGGGGAAATCTCCAAATACTCGGGAATAGTACAAGCCCTGCTTGATTTCTAATCAGTAAAATCGAAATGCTTAACCACACGAGAAAGGAAAAGCTCCGACTTTGCGGTTGACGACAATAAAGAATTCCCGCAAATTAATTGAAAGTCAGCCAAACGGTACCACCTCTGGTGGTAGTGGGGCGGTGGCGCCTTTGTGACACTTTGCTTGCGGTCAATCGGAGCTCTCGTTGATGGCGTTTGGTTAATGTGCCTTCATTTTCATTAATGTCATTTGATTTTTCAGGGTTGTTTCCCCCTTTTTTCAGAAATTGAACATTAAATCTCGTACAAACTTTTACCAAGGACATTAAATATCGTACAGGCTTTTACCAAGGATATTAAATATCGTACAAGCTTTTACCAAGGACATTAAATCTCGTTTCGTATGTAAATAATCCATATCCACCAAATTGTCGAATTTTAGACACGAAAATTATGGATATATAGATAAATATTAAGTGTTCCTGTTTCTCATTTGTTTATTTCTTATATAAGAAACCACCGAGTATATCCAAGAGGGGCAATCCATATGGGATGAGTATGTTGACCATTGTGATCATGAAGGAGAGGATGTATGGTCCGAGTGGGAGCTCACCGAAAGCGAGGAGCTTCTTCTTTGCGACACAAATACTGATGCTACAGATGATGTGATGGAGGTTCATTACACGAAGGAGGTGTTTTCGTATACCTAGGAGGATTTGGTGGGTTGGGGGTCTTCGGGTCGATTCTGCGTCGAAGACAATGAACGTTTGTTAGATGGTCTGCCCCTTTGAGGAATAAAGAGTACGCGATGATTTGTATGGTGCTCTTCCCCTCTGGCTGAGTTGAGAGTGATAATGGAAAACAATAATGACACTGATATTCAAGTAATAGAACCGGATGTTATATTTTTAAAGAGTATTGTAAACGTTGATTTAACATTTGAATAAAAAATATTTTTGACATATGGTTTTATTTTAATAGCTTAGAAGAAAAAAAAAGGGGAAATGGTTGATTTCTTAAGAAAAAAAATACATTACACAGCTAACTTCTATGAAATTTTTTTATCTTTGATAGAAAACTTGGCGGAGGAGGAGGGGGCACAGAAGTCTCTGATGGTATCCTTACTCTAGGCTTAACGAGTAGGAGAAAATTAATATAGTACAAACGAATTTATTGTATAATTACGATACAAAACTTATCTAACATAACAATAATGAAATTTATCGTAAAATGGTATATGAGAACTCTTACAGAACGATTTTTTATGTTCAAAATCCATTACGAATAAAAATCTTTTATGTTCTCTCTTAAAGGACCACTTTTTCTCTTCTCTTAAATCATATTCATCATAATATTTACCGTTTTATCTTGCAATATGCCCATATTTCTTTGAGTTTTCATCATTGTCTTTTATCGTATATTTTGAGCTATCTCTGTAGAGATAGTCCTCTTTTCTTTGTCTCTTCTTTCGATCTTCCTCTTCATTTTCGTATCAAACCTCGTTTGATGAGTCTTTACTTGTACCCTGTATAAATTTCACTCCATATCAATCAAGATTATTTTCCTCATTTCCTCCAGATTTTTCTCGTCTATTCGAGAGTCTAAACATGTAGTAGGTTCATGAGAATTCTCAAAATCATGATAATGTCCCTTACATATAGAACAGTCGCAAAAAAGGATATTTCTAACTCAATTTGTTCATTCATGCTAGCGCACTGAAACTCTAGACAAACCACGCAATGATCTTGTCCCGTTAGTATTTCTAAGTCCCTGATTGGTCTATAAAGAGACATGTGATCTTGTTAGTTTAGTATTGTAGCCCTCTGATTAGTTTAGTTTAGAAGTGGTGACCCCCTCCCTACTCTCATGGGTAATATTTTGCCCCTCCCCACATGCCCCAGGGGCATAAAAGGTTTTTTGTGGAAGGGTTAGTACATTGTGTCACGCTGGTCTCAATTTTTAGGAGTCATCAGAAAGAAACGCTAATGTTTTTTTTTCATCAAATTTAAAAGGTCAATTCTTGTGTAAATGAAGTTTTTACTGGAAATACCCCAAAAATTGCCATATGTGCAATAATGCCTCTTAGAAGTTGCCGTGTGTCAACCATTCAGTCTCACAGGGTCTGAAGGAGATAAAATAATAGCAAAAAATTAATAAAATATGGAATTAAATCACGTGTCTTGTGCACCATTTTCATAAGTTTTGGACAAATTTAGATCATTCTCAAATAAAACGTTTCTAAACTATCATTCTCTAAGAAAACATTGCTAGAAATTCTTTAAGAAGGACAATCCAAAATGCTAGGATCATAACGCTAAAAAGCGAAGAATTGTTATGTCCTGGTTTATAATACCCTTCTAAAGGCATTATTTGACGAGCAGGTGCAATTTCTAGTAATCGATTTTACTCTCTTCGCCTCAATTATTGCATTCATGAGAAACACACCAACGCCATTCTAGTAAGCGAAACATGGGAGATTCTACTCGTATGCAATAGGTCATTTCTAGAATGTATTAGCCAGAACAGAATATTGGAAAAGGCTTCATGGACGAGTTGATTAAGGCATAGTTCTATTGGATGGAAATTGGCCTTTCAAGTCCAGATGAAGGCAAAAATCATTAGAATATAATTATCCTTTGAGAAATGTCCTGGAAAAAATGTGTTATGTAGCACCTACGTATGTGCCTTCCTCAATTAAAAGCGGGGGATTCCCTCATTGACTCTAGAAGAGACATATAACGTGATAATTCATCATCCATAATCATTCCTCACCTTGTAAGGACTAATGAAAGACTTATATATCCCAGGGCATAACTTAAAACCCTTGCCCTGAGGGCTGTGGGGGGAGTGTCATACTCAAAGACATAATTTCCGGACCTTTGAACTACGTCGACGAAAATTCCTGTCTCAAAATTTTTATTGGATGTGTTTGGAGAAATGGTGGGAGTGAGAGGGGGGTCAGTTGCCCTCCAATCACTTACGACTATTAAAATTGGCACTAGCGCTTTCAATTTCCAATCGAATGAGCCCTTTTTGAAGTTTCTACGAAAATTAAAAAAAAAAACCTCATATGCCCGCAGGGCATAACTTACAACCCTTGCCTTGACGGCTGTGGTGGGAGTTTCATCCTCAAAGATATAATTTCAGAATCTTTCAACTATGTTGAACAAAATGGCTATCTTAAAATTTTGATTGGATATGTTTGGGGAAACGCTGGGCCTGAAAGGTATGTTAGTTGTCCTCCAATCACTGTCAACTATTAAAAAGGGCACTAGCCCTTCGAATTTCTAATCGAATAAGGCTTTTTCGAAGTTTCTGCAACTCCTTTGATACGAAGCGCCCTGGTCTAAACAAAACAAAACAAAATAGAGAATCAATACATTGTGCCCACATCGCTCTTTTCTCAGGCAGTGCTATTGCGTTGCCTATGATTAAGTGACCTTTGTTTTAGCAGTTGTTATTTTAGGAAGTGGCAATTATTTAGCAATAGGAAGTGGAACTAGGGGACAAGCCTTAGCACAGAGAGCATTGGGTTGAGTTAGAAGCAGCCTCCCTGATATACGGAATAAATTCTTTGTTTATAACTTCCAATGTCGTTCTAAACTTCATTTTAAAAAAGCTTGTTTTTTATTTAATATCTGTTCGTTTTTAACAGCATACCCAGGATTAAGCCAAGTAGGAAAGGGCTCTTACCTCCTTAAATACGACAATTTAAGTCATTAAACAAATAAACAGTTTTTTTCAACTGAAGGTAAGGAGCAGCATCAAAACTCAGAACGAACAGAAATTATTCTGCATTTGAAGGGGTCGCCCCCCTCCTCAATACTTTGCTCTTCATGCTAAAGTTTTTAGCAATTCTAAGAAAGAGTTCCATTCTAATTAAACGGCCCTTGTGTTTCAGGTGTCGTTCTTCAAAAAATTTGGACACACAGTCCCACTTTAGCGTAAATAGCAAGGTATTGGAGAAGAGGGCAGTCACTTCATATGGGGAATAATTTTGAGTCTTGAGTTTGATGTTACTCCTTATTTTCGGTTGAAAACACTTTTTTTTATCTAATATCTGATTGTTTTTCAAAAAATGCCGGTAAATCCGTAGCAAAATGTGTTAGCTACAATTATTCTGCATATTATGAAGTAAGAATTGTTTTCTGACTTCACACTGTCTAAATACTTTATCCTCTCCACCCCCACCCACCCCTAGTATGCATATATATAGCCCAAACTATAGATTTCCCATCTATTCTGTCACTTCTCTTTTTTCTGGCGCTAAGGGGAAAGAAACTAGTGAAAGCAATTGGTTTTCAGTAAGTTAATGCTTGAACAACTTAAGCGGTAGTGGATGTATTATTCAAGTACCCGTGGAAAATTACCCCCCCCCCATCTCCTCCTAAAATTTCTTGCAAAACATTCAGTCTGAAAAATCTCATTATCATACTTTCATTTGTAACAGATGTTAATGTCTAATCGTTTTTCCGAATACTCCAAAAATACCCCTTCCACTGAGAATCCAAAGACGCAAAAAATTTCCCTCAGAAAATTTCCCTGGAACATCTCCACGTGCAAAAGTGAATAGGCAAAGACAAACTAAGACAAATAAAAAAGTCTTGTATAGGTATTCTGTCAAATCTCCACAATGTAAAAAATTTCTTGGAAAGTTCATCCTCATGAGATTTCCCTCGACCAGCAAAAATTATAATAATGAAAACCCATCCCCAGCACAAAATCTACCCCCCCCCCCTCCGAATAATTTCTGTATACTTCTCAAAAACAAATACTATATGTAAACACTGGGAGAATTTTATGACTTACAGAACTACTCCCAGGGGCGGAGGGGGTCATTTTATTTCCAAACGTACATTTTTTCGGACTTTTCAACTATGCTAAACAAAATAGCTGTCTCAAAATTTGGATCGAGTGGTTTATGAGAAAAAGCGGTGTGGGAGGGGGGCTAGTTGCCCTCCAATATTTTTGATCACTTTAAAAGGGCACTAGAACTTTTACCTTCCGTTCAAATGATGCATATTCCGATGCTCTAGGATCTTGTTTTGATACGATTAACCTTGGGGAAAAAAAACAAATGAAGACGCATTCGTAATCTTTCTGCTGAGAAAAAAAAATTCAAAATTCCCCATTTTCGCAGATAGGTGCTTAAAATCTCTACAGTAGAATTTTCTGAAAAATAAATCTAACTCTAGGATTTTCATGAGCATTCCTTGACTTTTAGGGGGCTTTCCCCCCTTTTTCGAAAATTAGGCAAGTTTCCTCAGGCTCGTACCGTTTTACGGGTTACACTAAGCTTAAAGAATCTTATATTTTTGGATAATAAGCCGATTCTTTGATACATGTAGTAATATTCAAATTCCGTTTTTTAGGCTTTCGGTTACTATTGAGTTGTGTTACTTCTTACTTACAGCTCAATACCACGAACTGTTTGAAAGTTTAACTTTTTCACCGTAATGCTTTGAGAAAAAATAGTTCATTTAGCGGATTTACAAAAATAAACAGTCATTTAGAAATAAAGTCTAATGATCCAATACATAACAAAATTAAAAAGCAACAAGAGTTTAATAATAATTACTTCATCAATTCTGATGAACAAAGATCAGAGATTAAGCTTACATTTCGTGCATATTCCCTTTAGGGCATTCATACATATTGAATAACATTGAATAATTCTCATTAAAATCGTAACCTTTTGGGGAAGTTTCATTTCTATTTCTAATTATGCATAAATTTTTGTGTGCCAACAGATTTTGACGAGCAACTTTAAAATGAACATGTTTTGTACATTAAAAATCAGGATGAATACAATCTTACGTTGTGGCATATACCTTAATCTATGCTTTGTTTTCTTGAGCTTCAATTTCTATTGATAAGGTTCGTTCGTTATTTAAAGTTTAATAACATGAGCTGTTTCTTCCAAAGCTCTCTTAAATATATAAAAAGGCTACTACTACCTGCTTTAACCACCGTTTCTTGTATTCAAATTAAATATTTGTAAAATCATACTTAGAGAATGAACATCATCCCTGAAAAAATATACCACTCGAAATCTTTATTAGGAGGGGGACCTAAAATATCAAATTAGTTATAGCTTGATCGTTTTCATGGTATTCAAGGCTAATTATTTAAAGAACTATTTCATAGGTATATTGTCAGAGATGCCAGTAGGAGGGGAATGACTCTGGGAGACTAAAATCCATTAAACATTGTATATAAGAACAAAAATGAAATTTATTATCATATAAATCTCGATAAAGTAAAAAAAACTAGTAGCAGTTTTCCACTTTTCCTCCCCTCATCTCAAAAATTTCCTGGCAGCATTCATGGAGCTCCCTCCCATCTCAAACTTTGTTAACCCTACCGGCATGTGGATGTAATCTTTTATATTATGTAGAAGAAGATCTTCTGCGATACTATTACTACTAATGACAACTCAATGCAGCGTAAACCCTAAGGCTAACAGGTAGACAAGCTATCCGTCTATCCGAATCTTTTAAATGTCCCCCTCTTTACATCGTCCCAGAAAGTTTTAATTTCCCTTAAATCTTTCCTTATAACCTCCTCTCATCCTATTCGGGGATGACCTGTATTTCGTTTGGCTTTAGATCGTTGGATGACAAGGGATATTTTTGGCAACCATTCAACCTTCATTCGCAGAACGTGTCCTATCCATCCCAGCTTTTCTCTCATTATAGGGCTAGAAAGTGCTATTGAACCCCATTATTCGTATAGCCAACTGTTTGAACTACGGTCAGTCAGACTGGTACCAAGACAATCCGAAGACAATTTCTCTGGAAAACATCTAACAAACCCTCCCCCATCTTTTAGAGTGCCCATACTTCAGAAACATACTTGACGACTGTCATCACCTCTCCCTCCAAACCTACTTTTTTCTTTATGTGAAGGCTCACAGAGAGTTAGAAAATTTGGATATAAAAACATACTTTTTAAGGCTGCAAGCACGCACACATGCTATCCCATCTACACTTAGATTCACCGGTCCTTCAGTAATGGCTGATGCGCAACTATTCATCACTGTGCCTAATTTTATCAAGCCCCAAAGGATGAAAATTTGTCAAATGACGCTTTGAAACGATTGTCTCTATTGACCGCTTGTTGCGTATGGGCTAAATCCATCTTTAGGAATGAATACACCGACGCTTGGCATTATTCTCATCTTATTGAAACAAAAAAAGCTAAATTTATAGTTTATAGGTAATTTTAATTTGATTAGCTATCTCAGACTGCTCACTCCACGGATTTTAGCATCCTTCATACTGAAGCTGTTGGTTTTTTTTTGCCACAAAATAGCTAAAAATTCCAGTTTATTGTGGCAGAATCTTTTTTGTTGCTTGAATATGTTGGTAAAACTTCCAATGTCTTTTCTAAAGAGCCTTTTTTGATATGTTAGAACTGTTGGTGTAACACAATGACCCCTGAGCAAAAATTAAATAAAAAAAATAAGTTTTTTTAACTGAAAGTAAGGAACGACGTCAAAACTTAAAACACACAGAAATTATCCCGTATATGAAAGGGGCTGTCCCCTCCTCAACGCCTCGCTCTTTACGCTAAACTTTTTTATTGCTTAAGAAAATAGAGTTGTGAGAAAGTCAAACTTTAGCGTAAAGAGCGAGGCGTTGAGGAGGGGACAGCCCCTTTCATATATGGGATAATTTCAGTTCGTTTTAACTTTTAACGTCGTTCCTTACTTTCAGTTAAAAAAAAAACTTGTTTTTTTATTTAATTTTTGAACGTTTTTGAATTAATGCAGGTTTTGATTTTGGCTCACCGTACACGAATAATTAAAAAAAAATGCATATTAATTTTACTTTTATTTGGTTAAATGGCTTTCTCGAGACTCGTTTAATTTTATTTACGAACGTTTTTATTAGTAATAAATATACGAAACTTACGAATTATCTTACGTAACGAACTTCTATAGTCATAGATTTTTAATACGTATATTAGGGGGTTCACCCCTAGTCAATACCTTTCTCTTTAAGCTAAAGTTCGAATTTAGTCCCAATTCTTTAAAAATGACCCCTTAATCAAAAAGGCCGTTAATTAGAATGAATAGCTCTTTTGAAAGTACTAAAAAATCTTTGACTTGAAGAGCGAGGCATTGACTAGGGGGTAAACCCAATTATATGCGTAATATTTTCTGTTTGTTTTAAGTTTCGATGTTGCTCCTTACTTTCATTTGAAAAACTTGTTTTTTTTATTTAATTTCTGATCTTTTTCTTTAATAATGATGGGAAATCCGGCGCCCCCTTCATAGCAATGTCCCTTCCCCCATGCAAACTTCCTTCATGGAAAGATTCTCCCATATAGCCCCCGAATCACCCCCCCCCCACCCACACCTACCAGAAATAATCCCCCCTGAAAACGTCTGTATACTTCCCAATAACCAATACTATATGTTAAAATTGGGTAAAGTTCATAACTTTCAGCCCTCCCCCCGGAGACTTCGGGGGATAAAGTCATCCTAAAAGACATATTTATCATATTTTCGACCATGCTGAACAAAATGGCTATCTCAAAATTTTATCGGGTGACTTTGGGGAAAAAATGAGCTTGGGAGGGGCCTAGTTGCCCTCCATTTTTTTGGTCACTTTAAAAGTGCACCATAACTTTTAATTTCCGTTCTAATGAGCCCTCCCATGATATTCTAGGACCACTGGGTCGATACAATCACCCCTCGGGAAAAAAAACAAATACACACGCATCTGTGATTTTTCTTCTGGGAAAAAATGCAAAATTCCACATTTTTGTAGATAGGTGCTTGAAACCTCTACAGTAGGGTTCTCTTATACGCTGAATGTGATGGTTCGATTTTCATTAAGGTTCTTTAACTTTTAGGGCGTCTTTCTCCCTTTTTTCTAAAATCAGCCAAATTTCTCAGGCGCTTAACTTTTGATATGTAAGACTAAACTTGATGAAACTTTTATATTTGAAATTAGCATTAAAATTAGATTCTTTTGACGTATTTATTGGTATCAAAATTCCGTTTTTTAGAGTTTCGGTTACCATTGAGCCGGGTCGCTCCTTACTTACAGTTCGTTACCACGAACTGTTTGATAAAAATAAAACCAATGAAAACGAATACGTGATCATCTTTTTGGGAAAAAAATTTTGTAGAAGTGTCTACAAAAAATTTGTAGACAGTTCTAAAAAAAAGCTAGATCATATCATGAGTTCTATGGTGTAATACTCATCAAAATCAATCTGCCTTTTCGGCGTGTTTCCCTTTTTTACGCAAATGGAGCATATTTCCTCCGACTCGTAACTTTAAACTTAATGATTCTGTATGTTTGGATTTACCATAGAAAGTTGATAGATGTAGCAATCCATTTTTTCTTTAGAGTCCTGGTCATTACTCAAACAAGTCAATCCTTTATTGCGGTTGATTCCCTCAAACTTTTTAATATATAAATATAAAAATTATACCCCAGTTTTTCCATTAAAACGGTGATAATACATAGTTTATAATACATACACATAGTTTATAATACATAGAAAATATTTTTTTTCAACAAGAAGGGAGATATAAACCTACAGCACTTATATTCAGGCTGAAATCATAAGATTTTTACCCCCGCCCCAAGACACTGTTTTATATTTATCTGAAAGCTCAACGAGAGTTAAAAAAAATATAGGCGAGGAATTGCCCTTTTTGTAGCATCAAGCGAATCTCTCTTATCTATCACAATGGCTCAGCAGCCTTCTTCCTAATAGCTGAATCGGAATGATGCATTACTGTTTCACAGATTAAGTGCGTCAACTTTGTTGAATAAAGCTAAAAATAAAAGTCTATATTATCTGTTTATTTTGTATGAACTACGGGACTCATTAGGAGCAAATGTACCATCTTGCGGCGTTGCTGCCTCTGAAGCTGAGAAGTCAAACGTATAATTTTAATTTCCGTTCAAATTAAACTTGGTTAAATTTTAATTTAAGTTTGAATGACACTTACGACCAGTGGGAGTTTGAGGCCCAGTTTTTCTGACAAAAGACAGTACATTTCTTTAATTTTATATTTTTACACTCTGATGGTGCACTTAGCCCCAACCCCCAAGATTATGACGCCTAAAACTGCTACTGCTATTGACGATTTTCTAGGACCATTGACTTGATTTGATCATCCAAAGGGAAAACTAAATTAAGCAAAAAAAGAAAATAATAAACACGTATACGTGATCTTTCTTAGTGGAAAAACTGAAACATTCCGAATATTGTAGACAGGTGCTTGAGAAATTCGTAACAGGGTTCTGTGGTACACTGAAGATATAATTTTCATTGTTTACCTTTTGGGGGGTACTTTCCACTTTTTAAAAAATCCAACAAGTTTTCTAAGACTTGTAATTTAGGATGGTAAACTTAAACTTAATGGTTATTAAATATACAGAAGAAATCTGTTAAAAAGCTGAATCAGTTTACATATGCATTGTTACCAATATTTCCTTTTTATTTTCCGTCACTATTAGCCCTTGTCGTTCTTTAGTTACAGCTTTTTACCACAAACTGATTAATTTGGTTTAATAAACCTTTTGGCTTCTTCTTTTCATAATGTCCTGACAGTAAAAAGGCTATCGGACTTTGAAAAGGCACTATTTAAGGGGTACTATACATAATTTGAAGCCAAAGCGCTAAAAAAAAAAAAAAAGTTTTACTAACTTATTTTGTCAGGTAGTTGAGACATCATCTTGGTAGTTCAGAATTACTTACTGAATCAGAAAATACTCAAAATAAATACATAATTTGAAGTCAAAATACTAAAACAAAAGAAAAAACGAAGCAGAGATTACGAGCTTGTTTTGTCAGAAAATTGGGACCTCGTCTTGGGGGTTCAAAATTAGTTACAGCAACCTACAAGATATGAGAAAGCGTTTATGGCAAATAACTGAGATATAAGAAAATGTTGAGATTCCCTTTTGACAAAAATCCCTTCTCCATTTGATGCCCCTTTGTCAATAATTCTTGGGTGTCACAATAAATCATCAGCTATATCTCTCATCTATTCATTACACAATGCCGGGGAGCAATCGACTTGAAGCAGGGAAATGGTTTATATCTTGAAAAATAATGGATAGGATCTATGTTTAAATTTGCAAAAAAAAGTAAAAATACGATACAACGATCTGAATACATATCTCAAGTTATGTCAGTCTTCCATGCCCGAAGGTACGTCATGAGCTAAAACGGAAAATTGAATAAAATATTACAGAAGAAAACGGAAAAAAGAAAATAATATATTTTGGAAAAAAACCTAAGATCCAAGGTGGACCCTAGAGTGACCTCTCAAGTAAAAGGCTAAGATGAAAAAAACATATTTACAGGAGCACATTCCTTTAAATGACAAAGCACACTTCGTATTTACTAAGCCCGGTTTCTAGAATATGATTGATGATAAAGGAATAGTAAGAAACTACGATTGGGGAGAAAAACAGTAATGTTTGGCACAAGTTCAAAAATTGATACATAGACCTCGAGGTGAAAATCGTTATTCAAGACGGTTCTTTGGTCAACAAAGTTGCAATTCAAAGACAACAAACGAAGAATAACAGCCTAAAAGTAAAAGTATCGATGAGTAAGAGGACATGGAGATAGACAAAAGGACAGAGAGTCGGAGACCAAAAAAGAGAGAGATGGAGGTGAGACAGGGAATACTGAAGATTATGCATTTACCTTAAACAACGTTGACAGAAATAGAAATAGATAAAATCTTTCTGGAAATGTATTCCAAAATATATTCTAATATTTTGGAGGGAAGAGCAAACTGAAAGACTGAAGTCCAAGAGTGGGAGAGAGTGTGTCTCCGAGAAAGAGAGAGATAGAGGGGAAATAGAAGAAGATAGAGAGGGAAATTTAGACTGTGAGACTATGGAAATTTAAACCCTCCATTATGGTGAGAAAATTAGTGTTAATGTTACTGTTGGTGCAAGAACTGTTTAAGCAAAATTATAACTGATTTCTGGCTAAATCCTTAAACTGAACATTTTTTTTATTAGTTTGCCGCTTCACATTTATGAGAGTAGCAATATTGATTTTCCATATACAAATATTTTTTCTAACTTCATTTGACTCGCCCTTTTAATATTCTTCAGTATCGTCCATTATAGCGTCTATATAGTAAAAGCACTTAGCTTTTGAAGTATTCTATAGCCCAAGAAAATCAAGAGCTTTTTCAGCTTGACAGATTCCCAATGAAGCAAGAGATTGCTAAAGACTTATTTCCATTGCCAGTAGGGGAAATGACATAAAGTATTGAGAGGGAAACCGCTGCGCTTTTATGATTCATGTCTCTGTGTACCATAACACCGTGTCGGCTATTGCAAATAACGTCTTGCACCATCAGGCTTGGTGGGAACCCATTGTAATTGGTTGCTAGCTATACAAGATTCTTTCGCTTCTTAGTAATGTGTTTTTTCTTAGTGGGATTTGTACTGATTTTTCTGCATCTCCTGTTGCTGTATACTTAATTTTTTCTGATATTCTACTCTTTGTGTGTTATTTTTTCAACCATTATTACAAAAATGAATATATTTTTTACATTCACATTGCATTTCTTTTGGGTCAAAACTAGATGTAAAGGAGCTGAAAATGCTCAACATGTCACAGACATTGCATAAAATATAACCGAGCTTATATTGGGAGCAGAAAACAGCAACTTTGGATCCAAAATTCATATTGAAAACAGGTTACTTAGACATACCGAAATGGTGCTGCGGCAAAATCGTGTAATCAAGAATACAATAATATGGACTCGGATTGCAGAAATTCTTCACCAAAAATTCCAAGAAATTTTACCAATAATGTGAAAAATTAAAAAACACTGCAATATGAGTAGCCAAGATCTTCTGTAAAAAAAAAGAAAAAAAAAGAAAAAAAATTACATTGATATAAGAAAAGGCCGTCTAGAGTGTCGAGAATAAGAAAAGATGAAGTTGAAAACACAAACAGGACTGAAAATATACAAAATAGGGCCAATAATAGCCGACAGTCCGAGTAAAAATTCATATAATTATGGCAAAAATGGTGCTAAGAAAATTTTTGTTTCAGAAAACCATAAGAAAAAACAAAACTGATACAGCCTCAGGCATGGATGCCGACAGGGGGATATTGCTCCCCTGGAAATTTGGGACTATAAATATAACTATACGGCAACCAAAGCAAAGAGAGCAGAATAGGGAAAAACCATGGGAAAATGTGTGTTGCCTCATTTTTGGCTGCTTGCCGATAGATTGTTATCCTTAATAAGGAAAATATAAGTTCTAATTTGTGACTGGGTATCCCCTTTCCAGTTTTCCTCAAACATTTTTTCTATATGATTTGGTTGAAATAGCAAAAAAACAAAATTGAATTCTTTATAGAAATGAATGGTAAGTAAATAACGATCCTTGTCAATATTAAATAAAAAAAAACAAGTTTTTTTTAACTGAAAGTAAGGAGCGACATTAAAACTAAAAAAAACATAAATTATTCCGTATCTGAAAGGGGCTGTCCCTTCCACAACGCCTCGCTCTTTACGCTAAAGTTTTTCATTGTTTTAAGAAATAGAGTTGTGAGAAAGAGTCAAACTTTGGCGTATAGAGCGAGGCGTTGAGAAGGGGACAGCCCCTTTCATATACGGAATAATTTTTGTTCGTTTTTAGTTTAAGTATTCCTCCTTACTTTCAGTTAAAAAAAAACTTGTTTTTTATTAAATTTTTGAATGTTGTTATATTAATGCAGGTCTTGATTTTGGCTCACCGTACATGAATAATTAAAACTAAATTTACATATTAATTTTATTTTTTGGCTAAATGGCTTTCTCGAAAGTTGTTTAATTTTATTTACGAACCTTTTTTATTAGTAATAAATAAAACTTACGAATAAATAAAACTTTACGTAACTTACGAATTAACTTACTTAACGAACTTCTATATTCGTATATTTTTATTACGTATATTAGGGGGTTCACCCCCTGGTCAATACCTCGCTCTTTACGCTAAAGCTCAAATTTATTCCCAATTCTTTAAGAATAACCCCTTAATCACAAAGGCCATTAATTAGAATGAATAGCTATTACGAAAGTACTAAAAAACCTTTAGCGTAAAGAGCGATGTATTGACAAGGGGGCAAATCCAATCATATACGTAATAGTTTCTATTCGTTTTAAGTTTTGATAATGAAAAGTCTTCAGTTGAAAAGTTTTTCAGTTGAAAACTTGTATGTTTTTTTTTATTTAATTTCTGATCTTTTTTTAAATAATACTGGGAAATTCGGTGTCCCCTTCATAGCAATGTCCCTTAACCCATGAAAACTTCCTCCCTGGAAAGATCCTTTCACGTAACCCCCGATCCCCACCACTACAAGAAAAAAACTCCCCTGAAAACGTCTGTATACTTCCCAATAACCAATACTATATATAAACATTAGGCAAAGTTCATAACTTGCAGCCCTTCCACCGGGAACTGTGGGGGATGCAGTCATCCTCAAAGACATAGCAATTATATTTTCGGACCATGCTAAACTAAATAGCTATCTCAAAATTTTGATCAGGTGACTTTTGGGAAAAAACGAGCGTGGGAGGGGGCCTAGTTGCCCTAAATGTTTTGGTCACTTGAAAAGGGCATTAGTATATTTAATTTCCGTTCGAATGAGTCCTCCAACGATATTCTAGGACCGCTGGGTTGATACGATCACCCCTGGAAAAAAAAAACAAAAAAAAACAAAAAACAAGTAAACACTCATCCGTGATCTTTCTTCTGGCATAAAATACAAATTCCACATTTTTGCAGATAGAAGCTTGAAACTGGGATAGTAGGGATCTCTGATACACTAAATCTGATGGCATGATTTTCATTAAGTTTCTATGAGTTTTAGGGGATGTTTCCCCCTTTTTTTTAAAGTAAAGCAAAGTTTCCCAGGGGCGTAACATTTGATAAGTAAGATTAAACTTGAAAAAACTTATATATTTGAAATCAGCATAAAAATTTGATTCCTTTGATGTATCCATTAATATCAAAATTTCTTTTTTTAGAGTTTCGGGTACTATTGAGCTGGGTCAATCCTTACTTACAGTTCCTTACTATGAACTGTTTGAAACAAAAGTATAAGAGTCGAACTATTGATAACATTCAATCAAAGAATCAGATTTTTATGGCTATTCTATTATTGTTATTATTATTATTAGGAGGGGTCAACCCACTATCAGTGGGTTGACGCTCAGGCATTCAGGGCCCATTGCCTCTATACCTAAAAACTAAGCTCTATCTACGTTTGAGGGGGGGTGGCAATGATGGATTCGGTTTTCCCGCCCTTACAATATACCTTGCAGTTGTCACACTTTTGCTTCCCTTACTATGTCCTCCTAATGGGGATTCACCCCTGTCTATTCGGGAAAGATGATTCACGAAGTTTCCTATTTCTGTTATGGCTTCTGTGACCATATCCGTCTCGGACCTTTTAAGTCGTAGAAAATGTTTAGTCAGTGTGTGGTTAAACCTCTGGAGTAATTCCTTCGTTTCCTTACACCCCACTTTCCTATGCCAATAGTGTTCTGCTCTGTCATTGCTCCAACCTCTCACTGCTGCCTTCCAGCAACTCTGAGAAATTGGAATGTAATGTTATGGGCGATAATATCTCAGTGATGCCCCAGCCTGAGCGGCTTCATCTGCCATATCATTACCCTTAATTTTCCAGTACCTAGGGACCCATATCAGGGTAGTTTGGTTTCCTTTGGATGCCAAGCTATTCAGGGCTTCATGGCTCCCCAATTTTCTATTTTGCTGGCTCTTTACGGTCTGAAGAGCCTTTTGGCATGCTTGATTGTCAGTTAAGACACATATATCTTTCCTTGTAATTCCCATTTCCAACAGTCTTCTAGCTGCCCGTTCTATTCCGAATATTTCAGCCTGAAAAACTGTAGCAAATTTTCCCAAGTGTTAACTAGTTACCGTCGTGTCCACGTCAGGTGTATTCTGATATATTACTACTTCTGTCCCTGATTTTCCACCAAACCGCAAACCATCAGTATAAAATATTATTGCGTTACTTTGGTGGAGCAGCTCTATCTCCTGCTCCACTTTCTTTCTGTTTTTCATGACAATTTAGAATTGCCTCTCCGGTTTTATTCCTGGGATAGTATTTTATTTAGGTATGTGCAGCTCCCTGCACTGAAGCAAAGAGCTAAAGGTGCCAACATGGTTTTTACTTTTCCCATTTCATCTCTGCTGTCTTTGGGTCCGTTGACTGTTTATCTGTAGTCTAACAGCACCTTTTACTGCTTCTTCTTCTAGAGAATTTTCCACTGGAAGAAGTCCCAAGATATGCTCCATGGATGCCGTAGTGGTTCCATAATATGCTGAGGTAATCATTAGGTATGCTAGCCTTTGCACCCTTATTAAGGGCGCCATGTGGCTCTCAATTCAGTTTAAATTGAACTAAACCACTATTCCATATGATAAAATTGGTCCAATTACCGTCTTATCTAAATACATGAACTTATTTTCAAGTTTTCCAAGATGATAACTGATTATCTCCTTGTCCATATCAGGAGTATTCTGATATATTACTACTCCTGTCCCTGATTTTCCTTCAAACCGCAAACCATCAGTATAGCATATTATTGCGTTACTTTGAAGGAGCAGCTCTATCTCCTGCTCCACTTCCTTTCTGTCCGTCATGACAATTTAGAATTGCCTCTCCGGTTTTATTCCTGGGATAGTATTTTCTTTAGGCATTTGCAGCTCCCTGCACTTAAGCAAAGAGCTACAGATGCCAACATGGTCATTTCTTTTCTCATTCCGTCTCTGCTGTCTTTGGGTCCATTGACCGTTTATTTGTAGTCTAACAGCACCTTTTACTGCTTTTTCCTCTAGAGATTTTTCTACTGGTAGAAGTCCCAAGATATGCTAAATGGATGCCGTAGCGGTTCCATAATGTGCTGATGTAATTATAAGACATGCTAGCCTTTGCACCCTAATTAAGGGGGCCATGTGGTTCGCAATTCGGGTTGAATTAACCCAAACCATTATTCCATTTGATAAAAAAGGTGGAATTACCGTTTTTTATAAATACATGGTCTTATTGAGAGCCAAACCTCAGTTAATTTGCACCATTCGTTGACACTGAATTAGGTAAGCTGTGGCTTTTCGTGCCTTTTGAAGAGAATGAGCTTTCCAGCTTAGTTGTTTATCAATTATGACTCCTAGGAATTATACCTGCTTTTTCAGGGCTAATAGGTGATCATATATTTTTAGAGTAAAGGGAGCTTGCAATTTCCAGCTCAGCTGTTTATCAATTATGACTCCTAGGAATTCCACCTGCTTTTTCAGGGCTAATGGGTGATCATATGTTTTTAGAGTAAAGGGAGCTTGCAATTTCCTATTTTTTTGTGAATACTACTAATTCACTCTTTTCAGGTGCTAAGCGTAGTTTATGAAACTGTGACCATATTAGGATTTTGTCCAGTATGTGCTGTCCCAATTCTAAAGTGACTTTAGACATTTTCCTCTCAGTAAGGATATTAGGTCATCTGCATATGCCTGGCTATATCCGGATTGCTTTTTTAATAAATTCAGCTCTTCATTGCCAGGTTCCAAATATATGGGGAGAATAACCCCCTGTAGGTACCCTTTCCGAACAGTCTTCGATTTTTTTTATTACCTTTAGCTCAACGACTATCTGTCAATTCCTGAGCATATGAGAATTCAATTTCTGAATAGATCTATCTAGTCTTGCTTCCTCCATTGCCATTTCTATAGATCCAAAAGTAGCATTATTAAATACTCCTTCTATGTCAAGGAATGTGCCTAAGGAATAATCTTTACATTCTAGGGCTTGCTTTACCTGCCACACCATTTGGTGAACCACAGTGTCTGTAGAGCCTCCTATCTTCAATCCCATTTGCTCCTCTGATATCGTGTTCTTGGTCTCCAGATTATCTATTAGAAACCAGTGAGTCAATCGGTCCATCACTATCAATTGACAGGAGGTTAACATAATCAAAGAGATCCCACCCCCTTCGAATCCCGATCCGGGCCCTTTTTTTTATTTTTAACTTAGGGAAATTAACATGGCATTGTTCGTTATGTTTTGTTGGTTATGTTGTTTGTTGGTTGTGATTTGATGGTTATGTGGTTTAATGTTTGTTGGTTATGTTGTTTGTTGGTTGTGATTTGATGGTTATTTGGTTTGATGTTTGGTGGTTTTGTTTGATGGTTATGTTTGTTGGTTATGCGGTTATGTTTGTTGGTTATGTTTTTGTCGTTGGTTATGTTTGTTGTTTGTTGATTATGTTTGATGTTTGTTTTATTTGTTGTTTGTTGCTGGTTGTGTTTGATGCTTGTTGGTTATGTTTGTTGATGGTAATGTTTTGTTGGTTATGTTTGTTGTTGGTTATGTTTGTTGGTTATGTAATTTAATGTTTGTTGATTGATGTTTGTTGGTTTTGTTTGTTGATTATGTTTGTTGCTTTGAATATATTTGAAAGAAAATGCTGTTACTAGTCAAAGCCGCCCCTTTTTTCTAAGCAAAATTCCTCACGTCTAGACGCTTATACATGTACAAACATGCCTCCCCAAGTGGTCACAGCCATATTGTTTTGCCACTACTTATCCACTACTTAAACGGTACATCACGGAACACACTCCTTTGTATTTAATGCGCATGCTGTCTGACGTCACGCCACACACCCCTATGCTTTAAAGGGTTAGATACGTGGAGCTACCAACCCCTCAAGCAATCACGCCTACGCAAGACTCCCTGACACACCCCTCTGGACCCCAGTAACGTCATACGACTTACCCCGTTTCAAACAGACAGGTCTAATATGCTTGACGCAATTTTATGTAACTTAGCGACAGGAATGCATGGAGGAATCCCATTTATAACGCAATGAGAGCACATACCTTACGTAATTATTGTACAACACTGTCACGTAATACTTTTTTTCACCCGAAACCCAAAAGTGTTTCTTTTTCATTAACTTAAAGGTGGCACACACTATATATAAGGCCAAGTAATGATTTCGAAACACTGTCATGTAAAACTCTTTTTTCGCCAAAAGCCTCAAGACATTTTCTTTATTATGGTATTTATTTTTTTTTGCTCGAAACACTTTTCATATTTTTTATTCTTTTTCTATAGTTTTTGACCCGCCAGAACTCGAAAGGTCAATTCCTTTCTAATTGCATTGTGCCTTAACTGGAAGGCCTATACTGTTATTCCCTGTATTTTGCACCTGGAACCTTATTCTAAAATTAGCCTACTGCATAACAGCTAAGATTCCCCATTTCTGTCCAACGCTAGAATGAAGAGTTAATCTTCCAATATGACAAGCTCAAGAAGACATTTACTCTCAAGATATTAATAAAGGGTACTGCATGACTTACTTATGCTAAGGAATACAACTTAAAAACACAGATATTGAATATACAAGTATTATTTTTTTAAACAAATTGACAAATAATATTAAAAACATAGAAAAAGACAGTTAAAAACACGATAAAAATAAAGGCTGGAAAAGGCGTTATTCCAATAGTTTCAAATCAATGATACCTTTTAGAAACGAATGTACATTATACGTATCCCCACCTCTGAAACAGGAAATTCAATATCCGTATAGATTTATGGTAATACAAAAACATTCAACTTTTAGCTTTTCGGTATTCCGTTGGCTAGAATGCTAGCTTTATGCCACAATTTGCTTGAAAACCCATGTAATGAATAGACAAAGTCTTTTCTGACTAAAATAAATGTCAATGGTATCAGTTTATTTTATAGCATTAGCAGTACCTTTTAGAAACGACCGTGCTTCATACGGTATCCCCACCTCTAAAACAGGAGATTCAATATCTGTATTCAATATCGGCATTCCGTTGGCTAGAATGATACTTTTATGCCACGAATCACTTGAAAACCCCTGTAGTGAAGAGACACCGTCTTTTTTGGCTAAAATAAATGTGTAGGTTATCAGCTTATTTTATATGATTAGCAGTACCTTTTAGAAACAAACTTGCATCATACAGCTTTTCAACTTCTGAAAAAGGAGATTCAATATCTGTATAGATTTATGCTAGTTCTAAAACATTTAACTTTTACCTATTCGGAATTCCGTTGGCTAGAATGCTAGTTTTGTGCCACAACTCGCTTGAACCCTGTACCGAAGAGACATAGTCTTTTTTGGCTAAAATAAATGCCTATTTTATCAGTTTATTTTATAGTATTAACGGTACCTTTTAGAAACGACCATGCCTCATACGGCATCCCCGCCTCAGAAACAGGAGATTCAATATTCTTTTAGATTTTCATAAACATTTAACCTTTAGCAAGGACACTCAATAAATCAAAAGGGGAGGCATGTTGCATTTATACCCACGAGTGTATCAACACTAGTACAACATAACCCATTTAACTTGGAACCAACATAACCCATGGAACCAAATTTTAAAACTGTGCATCTGAACCCGTTTAATTGAACCCGCGTTCAACAGAATCTCCAATTTTTGCAAAACCTCTCTTTGTCTCAGCCCTCATGCAACCCGAGACACATTTCTTAGCAAAAATATCAAAGCACGCAAAGGCGGGAAAATTCTATTATGATAAATTCTTATTCCCACCTATCCTGCACACTGCGGGGGAGTTCGGTCAGTGTCAAATAATTCCGGCGGTGTGAAATCCGGACTTCGGCTAGGTTATAAAGGAGGATAAAAAATGATCTTGCTCGAGGTAACTTAAAAAGTGGTAATAATAGGGAAATCATCATAAAACTTCTAGGACATACCCCTCTGACGTCATAGCATCCCTGTTTCTTTTGCTAAGCTCGCAAGATTACCACCCCTGGCAGGCCATCCGGGATGCCATACGTTCTAATATTTCATCTATATTGGCATGATTTCTAACCATTTTTTGGTACAATGTTTTTTCTTGAATATTTTCGAGATTTCCGCGACCAGGTCTAATATGAATGTCGACTAAAAAGGACCCAATAGGACTAAAAGGACCACAATCTAGACTAAAAGGACCCAATAGGGGAGGGGATCTCCCGAGAACGGCACAAATTGCAGGACCCGAACGTATTGCAAAAGTAAACTACTGCTTTGTCTAACAAGTTCTCCATTCTAAGGGACGAAGTGTCGCTTGATAGTCAATGGGAAAAAATTGCAGAAACCGTGAAAGAGGTCGCACAAGAAGTTTTGGGCTACAACAGGAAGAAGAAAGAGCAGTGAATATCTGAAAGTAGTTGGTATATTATTGATCAAAGGGCACAACTCAAACTCCTCGTAGATAAGTATGATCGTAGCACGACTTGTTCTAGAGAATATATAGATAACCTGAAAGCGCAGTACAAGCGTCTCCATAAGCAAGTCAAAGCAGCAACCAGGGATGATAAGAGCATGTACCTCGAAACTATGGCCAAACATGCTGAGGCAGCCGCTAGACGGGGAGATAGCCGTACTGTGTATGCCATAACGAAGCAGTTAGTGAGTATTTCAAAGGCGTCGTCGACCCAAGTTGAAAGCAAAGAAGGCATCTTATTAACCCAGACTGATGACATAGTCCGACGCCGGAAGGAGCATTTTAGCGAGGTATTAAATCAAATACCTCCCACAACTACTTTAAATATCCCTGAAAAACCACTGTTCGATCTCGGAATATGTTCCAGACCTCTCATGCTTAGTGAAGTCAAGGAGGCCCTAAAGACTTTGAAAAACGGAAAGGCTGCAGGCAATGATGGCATATCACCAGAATTACTGAAGTATGGTAGAAGCGCCCTAGCCAAACCCATATTTGAACTTCTTTCCCGTGTTTGGGATGAAGAAAAAGTCCCTAGTGAGTGGTCGAAGGCAGTAATTGTAAAACTCTTCAAAAAAGGACAAAAGACTAAGTGTGATAATTGGAGAGGTATTGCTTTACAGTTTGTTGGCAGCAAAGTCCTGTGCCAAATAATTGTTAACAGGATTCAGAGTAAAGTGGAGAAAGTTCGGAGAGATGAGCAGCACGGATTCCGCCAGAATAGATCATGTTGTAACCTGATATTTAGCCTGAGAGTCCTGCTGGAAGAATCTAATGAATGGCAAGTTCAGCTACTTATAGTATTTATAGATTTTCTCAAAGCCTTCGACTCGATACACCGCGGAACCATGTGGAAGATTTTAGCGCATTATGGTATTCCGACCAAAATTTTAAATATAATTAAAGCGCTATATCATGATATCATGTGTGCAGTACAGACAGAGGGTGGCCTAACGAAGTGGTTTTCTGTTCAGTCAGGTGTAAGGCAGGGCTGCAGTCTATCACCATTACTGTTTGCCATAGTGATAGATTTTGTTCTCCGTGGATGCAGTTTTAGTGGCGGTCTACAATTAAATCCACTGAGAGAACTCAATGATGGTGATTTTTCTGACGGTATTGCACTTATTACCCGAGACGCAGAAGATATGCAACGCAACATTAATGAACTAGGTCGTACGGCAAATTCTGTCGGACTCTCCATAAATTCTAACAAGACCAAATCAATGTCGAATACATTTATACCGGACTTAGCTGAAGGACTTTTGGTTAACAACGAGGAAATTGAGGAAGTGAGAGAGTTCAAGTATCTCGGCAGCATTCTTACGCAAGATGCCAATTCCGAAAGAGAAATACTGTTCCGAATAGCATTGGCTGGGTCTGCTTTCAGCTACCTTAGAAATGTTTGGAGAAATAATAAATATTCCAAGAAGCTAAAGCTTAGAATTTATAATAGCAATGTGGTCTCCGTCCTTACATACGGCTGCGAAACTTGGAACATCCCTGCTCAGCTAGAACGACGACTCCAGGCATTAGACAACAATTGACTAAGGTCTATCCTAAATATACACTGGCCGGAAAGAATACGAAATGATGAAATCTATTGTATGACAAATCATACCCCCATTCTTGATCTCATTAGAAAGCGGCGATGGATGTATGGGGGGCATATGGTGCGAATGGGGGATGGAAGGCTGCCGCACGACGCATGATGTTGGAAACCCGCCAGTCTCCGCAAATCAGGGAGACCGAAAATGACCCTTGGCAGGTCGCTAAAGAAGGAGGCGAAGCTGACGAGGTCCTCGTTGGAGGAGCTATTGTTGAAGGCTCAGAACAGGTCGTCGTGGCGAACCACTGTTGCTGCCTTATGGGCCCCCAGGCGTAGGAGGACCTAAGTTTAAGTAAGTAAGTGACATGGTGAACCACGAGACAACAGTGCAAAAGCATTTTAAGTCCAGCATTTTGAGATAAAAATTCCAAAACGAACATTGAAACATAAAGAGAATGTAACAAGGACAAAATAAATCATGAGATAGCACTACGAAAAAATTTCAACGAAAAAATTCGAAACTGATCTTTGAAACATCTACAGAATGTAACCGTGACAAGACAAAACGCTACGAAAATATTCCAAGTGTTAAATTTCTACGAAAAAATCCTGAATTGATCTTTGAAACACCGACAGAATGTAACGGTGACAAGGTAAACCACGACACAACACTATAAAATTATTCCAAGTCTAACATTTTAACGAAAAAATTTCCAAAATGAAACTTGAAACATCAAGAGTGTAACTGTAACATGGTAAATCATGACATAACACTACAAAAATATTCCAAGTCTTGCATTTCAAGGAAAAAATTCTTAATGAATTTTGAAACATCAACTGAATGTTACACTGACAGGATAAACCAGTACAAAAATATTCCAAGTCTTACATTTCAACTTTTTTTTTATTCCAATATTCACGGCGCCAGGTACTTCAAAGTATCTGATATGCCGCTATTCATTTACCTCTTTCAATGGCCTCGACGTTTCAAATGCCTATTAAACCTTCTTTTGAAGGTGTCAACAGAGGGATTTGCAGGGATAATATCCCCAGGAAGATCATTCCAGATAGAAGTGCAATGCTAGATGAAACTATTCCTCAAGTACTCGGTTTTTGGCGTATCCTCCTGTAGATAATTGGACCGAGCTGTGTGCCTTCGTGTGTGCCTTGTCAGCTGGACAAAGGGGGACACAACTCGACAGAGCTCGTTTGAGGGAGGCGAATTCATGTACTTGTAGAAAACAGCCATCGACGCTACATCAAACCTTTCATTTAGAGAGGGAGAAATTCTTGTGTAGAGGCGCCACTCGCCCTATTTTCCCTATTCTGGATCTTCTGAAGTGGTTCCAACAGCGTTTTCGGAGCACCAGCAAATAGCAGGCATCAGTATTCAGCTATGGGTCTGATGCAAGACTTTTAGAGTTGGATCATCGAGCTTGATGGAAGAAGGTTTTTGCAGCGAAGAGTAACTCCCAGCTTTCTTGCGCAGGAGGTTTTCACCCGATCAAGGTAGTTGTTCCAAGAGAGATCGGTGGAGAAATGAATCCCCAGTAGACGAAGCTCGTCGACTCTCTTTATAGCTTCAGTTTTGAAGATGAAGCTGGGATGTTCACGAGGCACCTTTGATCGGGTAATTCCTTTGTTTTCGATGCATTGAAGTTGATCATCCATGCATCAGACCACTTTTCAATTTTCAAAAGATCCATCTGTAGAGAAAAGAAGGCTTGTGTTGGGTCTTCGTGTTTTGGGACGGCTGAGTGTGTCGTGGTATCGTCGGCAAAGTGATGCAGAGGGTTTGCGAGTTTGTCTCCCATGTCGTTTATGTAGATAAGGAAGACCGTAGGTCCCAAGACACTGCCCTGGGGTACACCTGCTTTCACTAGATATTCGCGGGAAATAAACCCGTCAAGAACAACCCGCAGAGAACGATCGTAAAGAAAGCTCTCAATCACTTTTAACAGACATCCACGAACGCCATACACATAGAGTTTCTTTAGCAGGCCACGGTGTCATACTCTGTCAAAAGCTTTCGCAATGTTGAAGGATAGTAGCCTGATGTCGTATCCCATTGCCAGTAGTTCTATCCACTCCTGATACTGGGCCACTAAGCAGTCTACTGTTGAGCGTTTCCAGCGGAATCTATATTGGCGATCGCCTAGAAGGTCATTTGATTCCAGGTACTGATGAAGTGTTTTATTGGATACGCTCTCGTCGACTTTTCCAACACAAGAAATAAGACTAATAGGCCTGTACGAGCTCAAACTCGTTGGATTGCCTTCTGGCCTTAAAGTAGGCATAACATGGGCGGACTTCCATGTTCGTGGGAAGGTTCCGGAGCGAAAGCACAGCCGGCAAAGCAATGACAAGGGTTCAGCTAGTTTGGCACTGCAGGATTTGAGCACAACATGGATCCGTGGTATGTTGGTATGTTGTCAGGACCCGTGGCTTTGGTCACATCCAGATGTTGCAGAATGCGAAGGATCTTGGGAGCAGGAAAATTCACACGTTCCAGGATAGTGTCGGTTCGGTCGGAGAATTTTGGCACTTCTCTACCGTCATCGTCTAGTTTCAAGAATTCGGCAAAAGCCTTAGCAAGAGCTTCAGCCTTTGCCTGTGGATCTTGTACCACTGTCCCGTTACTCTGGAGAGACGGAATTGCGGTCCCCTTGGACGACGGTAAAGCCTCCTTGACAATTTTCCACCAACTCTTTGCCGAAGCAAGTTGTAGTTTGGTGGCAAATTTCTCCTTATACTGTACCCGGGACTGCCGAATCGCACAAACTGCATCTTTGCGCGCATTTATGAATGCAATTCTGTCCTCTTCG
Source organism: Artemia sp. Qi Xiang Cuo (assembly GCF_049724085.1). NCBI lineage: Eukaryota > Metazoa > Arthropoda > Branchiopoda > Anostraca > Artemiidae > Artemia > Artemia sp. Qi Xiang Cuo. The sequence goes on from NC_142813.1 coordinate 28,220,938, forward strand.
CTCTTCGAAAGTAGCCATTACTTGTGTGCCTTTTGCTTTGCTCAGATTGTCTTCTTACACTGGGTGTTGAACCAAGGTTTGTCCTTACTGGACACCTGGATCCGCTTTGAAGGGATATGCTTTTTGACAGAGTCAACTATGGGCTGCTGGTACTGATCTGCAGTTTTCTTTGGGCCTCCCAGGAGAGAGGCTCTCCACAGCTGAGAAAAAAAAAAAGTATATCTCAAACCATCCCAATCACCTCCTTTGTATAGCCAGATTGTTCATTCATGCTTTACTGGAGGCGGAATACGTAGGTTTCCACGTGCAACGACGGCAACATGGTCACTGGTGAAAGCATGAGCGTCTAGCTTAAAGGAGTCAGGGTAATCTGTAAGGAATAGGTCAGGACGAGATGATCCGTTTGGGCCGTGATACGTGTCGAAATCGACAAGTTGTTCCAGCCCGTAAGAGAGAGATAGAACATACAAATCCGACCCTTCCCTATCAGTATTTTTGCTGCGAAGCCACACGCTATGATAGACGTTGAAGTCTCCATGAAGGATAATTGCAGACTTAGCGTACTTGCTCCGAATATATTCAAGGGAGGTTTCAAGGTAGCTGGTAATCTGGTAAGTTGGAGGGTTATACACGGTACCGACAATCACGGATTTATTTGGGAGGGTCACCCTAACCCACAGAACTTCTTTTCCTGCTGAATCTGGTATGTTCAAGCATGAATAAGGTATATGGCTCTGTAGATAAACAGCAACACCTCCTCTTCCGTATTTAGCGACGTCAGTACGCTCTCGATCCCACCTGAGGAGCGTGTATCCCTGTATGGCAACCTCACTGCTCTGAATTTCTTGGTTTAGATTGGTCTCAGTGATGCACATGATAGATTGCTTGACCGAGTTCACTAAATGTAGGAACTGGTCAAACTTAGAACTCAGACCTCGTACATTGCAGTGGGCTACCGTAAACAGGTCCGTTTCGATGGTCGGTGGATGTGCTACAGGTCGTCGTCGAAATGGCTGTTTGGTCCGAGGCTTTTTGTTGTTAATCATAACCAGGTAAAAGAAACTTTGCTGGGTGGTTTGCCCAACAAAGCCCATAAATCCATTGCCATGCATCATTAGACGGGGAACAGTGCCACCTGCCACGCACCTCATTACCGCATCTTCAACATGGAGGTGGTATCCCATAATGGGTTAGGATTAAGGCCAAGTTACTCCCACCATTAAACCCCCACCATTAACGAAAAAATCCTTAAATAAGTTTCGAAATATCAGTAGATTGTAGCATTGACATGGTGAACCACGAGACATAAGTACAAAAATTTGTCTTACATTTCGATACATAAATTCCAAAATGAACTTTGAAACATCGACAGAATGTAATAGTGACAAGGTAAGCCACGACACAACAGTAAAAAAAATATTCCGAGTCTTAAATTTCAAAAAAAAAATCCAAGCTGAACTTTGAAACATCTGCAGAATGTAACGGTCACAAAATAAAACGCTATAAAAATATTCCAAGTGTTACATTTCAGTGACAAAATCCTGAAATGAACTTTGAAACAACGACAGAATGTAGCATTTACAAGGTAAGCCACAACAGTATAAAAATATTCCAAGTCTTACATTTCAACGAAAAAATTCTAAAATAAATTTTGAAACAACAAGAGAGTGTAATAGTGGCAAGGTAAATCGTGACACAAAACTAAAAAAAATATTAAGTCTTACTGTTAAACAAAAAAATCCAATGGCGTGGTTTTGTGTGTGTCTGCGTGTTTTTGTGTGTGTGTTTTTTTTGCCTGTGTTTTGTGTGTGTGTGTGTGTGTTTGTTTGTGTTTTTGTGTGTGAGTGTTTTGTGTATGTGTATTTTTGTGTGTGTCTGTTTTTGTATATGTGTGTTTTTGTGTACGTGGGTTCTTTTTTGTGTCTGTTTTTGTTTGTTTGTGTGTGTGTATTTGTGTGAGTGTTTCTGCTTGTGTTTTTTGTGTTTGTTCGGTTTATTTGTGTGTGTCTCTGTGTTTGTGTCTCTGTGTGTGTGTGTGTGTGTGTGTGTGTGTGTGTTTTTGTGTGTGTCTTTGTGTTTGTGTTTGTGTGTGTGTGTGTGTGTGTGTGTATGTGTGTGTGTGTGTGTGTGTGTGTGTGTGTGTGTGTGTGTGTGTGTGTGTGTGTGTGTGTGTGTGTGTGTGTGTGTGTGTGTGTGTGTGTGTGTGTGTGTGTGTGTGTGTGTGTGTGTGTGTGTGTGTGTGTGTGTGTGTGTGTGTGTGTGTGTGTGTGTGTGTGTGTGTGTGTGTGTGTGTGTGTGTGTGTGTGTGTGTGTGTGTGTGTGTGTGTGTGTGTGTGTGTGTGTGTGTGTGTGTGTGTGTGTGTGTGTGTGTGTGTGTGTGTGTGTGTGTGTGTGTGTGTGTGTGTGTGTGTGTGTGTGTGTGTGTGTGTGTGTGTGTGTGTGTGTGTGTGTGTGTGTGTGTGTGTGTGTGTGTGTGTGTGTGTGTGTGTGTGTGTGTGTGTGTGTGTGTGTGTGTGTGTGTGTGTGTGTGTGTGTGTGTGTGTGTGTGTGTGTGTGTGTGTGTGTGTGTGTGTGTGTGTGTGTGTGTGTGTGTGTGTGTGTGTGTGTGTGTGTGTGTGTGTGTGTGTGTGTGTGTGTGTGTGTGTGTGTGTGTGTGTGTGTGTGTGTGTGTGTGTGTGTGTGTGTGTGTGTGTGTGTGTGTGTGTGTGTGTGTGTGTGTGTGTGTGTGTGTGTGTGTGTGTGTGTGTGTGTGTGTGTGTGTGTGTGTGTGTGTGTGTGTGTGTGTGTGTGTGTGTGTGTGTGTGTGTGTGTGTGTGTGTGTGTGTGTGTGTGTGTGTGTGTGTGTGTGTGTGTGTGTGTGTGTGTGTGTGTGTGTGTGTGTGTGTGTGTGTGTGTGTGTGTGTGTGTGTGTGTGTGTGTGTGTGTGTGTGTGTGTGTGTGTGTGTGTGTGTGTGTGTGTGTGTGTGTGTGTGTGTGTGTGTGTGTGTGTGTGTGTGTGTGTGTGTGTGTGTGTGTGTGTGTGTGTGTGTGTGTGTGTGTGTGTGTGTGTGTGTGTGTGTGTGTGTGTGTGTGTGTGTGTGTGTGTGTGTGTGTGTGTGTGTGTGTGTGTGTGTGTGTGTGTGTGTGTGTGTGTGTGTGTGTGTGTGTGTGTGTGTGTGTGTGTGTGTGTGTGTGTACAAAAATCGGTATGAAATATTTTAAATATCGGAACGATGTAAATATACATCGTGAGGCTAAAGTGTTTCAAGTATGCATTTTTGATTGCGGCCTTTAGATCCCTGCGTGTTTTGGAATTGAACAGACATGTGGTGGTGGTATTGAAGATTTTATGCAATTCCCCACGATTGAGGCTGATCAGAGTAGTGATAGTGAAACATTAGCCCCGCATACATTTGCACTACCAGATTTGTTCTTGTTTAACTCTGCCTTGCATCATACTATTATTTACCTGGGCAAATTCGGTGACCCCTTTAATTCCTTAATGTCAGGGGGTATAGCAGCAGACCCCCTGGCTATCATTCATTCCTCTGTTAACAAGATTCGAGCCCTTCTTGAACAGCGGATGCGGGTGTGGGGAGGGAGAGACAGTTTCAAAGCATCAATAGCACTAAAAATATATACTTTTTAATGAAATGTGAGAGAAATTTACGCAAAATACTTATATACAGAGATGTTAGCAATTCACCCGCATTTGGCAAATCATGAGGAGGTTTTTTTGGATTGGGTCAACAGCATCATAAATAAACTGGATAATTATAATGAGGGGGGTAGGGGGTCGGTTTTTTATTTATTGAGAATTTAATCGTTAAATTTTGTAAATTCAAAAAAGATTTTATTTTAAGAGGTGGGCATGGGGGAGTGAGGGCTATTGAATTAAAATATCATTCAGATTTAGAGGGTTGTCAGGGAATACAACGAATCTGTTTCGATGTGAGACTACAGTGTTTCAATCATGCATTTTTGATTGCGGCCTTTAGATCCCTGCGTGAAAATACTTCTAAAAGAAAGTTGGATGAATTAGCAGCTAGTGGGGATGGGTCGAAGTTTCCTAAAGTAGATTTCAATTTTTTAAATGGTCAATTTCCAGTGACACTGAAAGGGATAGATATTTTTGAGTGGGCTAATGAGCATTTAAAGATTGGTGTTACGGCGTTACAGTACGAAACCGAATTTGAAGAGGGTAAGCGTTCTGATAGAAAGGGTGTATTATTTCCAGTCGGGGCTCTGTCTATTGAATTCGTGAAGCATTCTGTCTGGCTTCTATACACGCCTCCTTCAGAACCTGATTCAATAGGACATTTTAATCTAATAAAAGATATTTGTAGGGTTTTAAGTGAGGTTAGAAAATGTGGTGGGGTACGCTACTATTGTCTGACATGCCTGTCCCGATTTTGGACTGATTTAAAGTTAAAGCATTACAAGAAACACTGAAAACGCCATGGATACCAGGCTGTGGAAACGGTTAGCGGAGTTGGCGTGATGTTGTGTTTTAAGAACTTCCATAACTCGCTCCTACAGAGCAACAAGATCGCTTTGGACTGTGAAGCCAAACTCACAGACATATACGATTCGTCAAATCCAAATCCTGTTAAAATACATGAATTCATAGGGGTCTCTTACGCTCAAGCGCAAAGACACTCTTGTAATACCATGTAAGTGCTGGATGTAGTTGTGTCGTTGGGAGGGGAAGACTGCATGCGCATGGCATTAACCAGTCTGAATAAAATAGTGAATGGCGCGAATTTCTCGCCTACGCTACACGAACTATCCTATAGTTCTATCACCAGATTACAAATTGGCCATTAAAAACCGTAAAATATGTTGGGTTTGTAAGGGTGAATTTGATGATCATATTGCGAATGGGAGAAAGAGGAAGGTGATTGACCATGATCATTTATGGCAGGAAATTTCATCGGAAGGGAGTAACTTTAAAGGGTTTGCACATTAATCGTGCAATATGCACGTTAGATAAAAATATTTCGTACCGATTTTTGTACACAATTCCGATTGCGATTTAAAGTTAATTTTACCTGCGTTGTCCCGCATGACCAAGGGGGAAATTGTAGATAACGCATGGGTAGATGGTTCTTTTTCTTATAATATCATACCTAAGTCATCGGAGAAGCTGCATCTGCTAAAATTTATATGGAAATCAGTAGACAAGGGAAACACGTGCCTGAATAAAATCCGTTTTTAGACTCTTTCAGTTTCTTCCCCAAGTCTCTAAGTCAATCGATTCAGGCACAGAAAAGGGACAATTTTTATAGTTTTCCCCTCCTTAAACAGCTCTTCCTCGATAATGAAATGTATGATTTATTATTATTTAAGGGCATATACGTATATGATTACTACAACTCCAACTCGAGGCTAGATGAGGTGTCATTACCACCTATCGAAGCATTTTGCAATACCCTTACGGACATTCATTTCACCACTGGCGACTATGAATTTGCCAAAAGGGTTTGGGCAAAGGAAGGACGTAAAAATGGGTGGGATTACTGGAAACTGTTCTTTGACTGTGATGTATTGACTCTTCTGGACATTGTATGCAAGAACACGGATATAATCTATGGGGAATTTGGGTTGGATTTAGGGTCTTATTTTTCCACTCCTCGTCTGGTGATGAATTTTATTCTTAAAACCAGCAAAGAAGAAATAGGTCTGATCACTGACGTGGTTTAGCATCTGTTTATAGTGAGATCAATGAGGGTGGGTATGTTTTTCACGGGGACCGTATCATGAAAACTGATCCGACCGGACAGCACACCGATTAAAAATAAGATGCAGTTTTTTTGGATATGAATTCCCTTTATTCGTGGCAATTACAAATGGCTTGACATTCCTTGTGCTTCGAATTTTCTCAATATTGTTACCTTTTAGGAGAATGGGGCGCAGGGAGGTTTTTTAGAAATTGACGGTGAAATACCCATGGAAATGCATGACTCGCTAAAAGACTTTGTTTTCCCGTTTATAAATAGACCAGTGGGTAAGGACACTCCGAGTCCCTACAATTTACCTTTAATAGGGGATCCGAGTATGCACTGGGTGCCTTCAAAGAAAAAAATTATTGCTGACCTTAACCCGAAACAGAATATCGTTGTTCATGACGTGCTATTAAGATGGTTGGTGTCCAATAGTTTCAAAGTCACAAAGATTCATAGAGCCCCCCAATCTGATCGAAAGCCCTATATGAAAACATTTATTGACATCTTTTCCAGTAAACGTTCACAAGTGAACACAAAGGTTGAAAAGGAAATCTTTAAACTCATTTTGAACTCTGCCTTCGGTAAAATGTGCGAAAGCTTACAAAAGAGAAATCGCTTTGACATTGTAACCAATCCCAAAGATTGTGTTCGATTCATTGCGAATCCAAACTTCAAAACGTTTACAATCATAGACTCTAATATGGTTCTCCTACAGTGCAAGAAAAGAAGCATTATTTAAAAAAAATGTTGCAGGCGGGAGTGCAGTAACGGAAATATTAAAAAAACGCATGTTGTCATTTTATTATAATTTATGCAAGGTACAATGGCCAATTGAGGAACAATTTCAAGTGTATTATGGAGATACTGATTCACTCCTGTTAAAAATTTAAACTGAAAATTTGTTGAATGATTTGGAAAATGGAGAATACATTAGCCCTCGGATGGACTACACCAACTAGAATGAATACCTCTATCCAGAGCTAGTGAAACGCCAGGCCCCAAATCAATTAATAATGTCAAAAAGTGAAACGGGAAGAGATCTGATATCCAGTGTTGTGTTTACGGGGCTGAAAGTATACTGTGTGGAAACGCAAAACATGGATATCAAACAAGTTTGCAAGGTGGTGCCTATATACTTTTAAAAAAATAATTTCAATATGAGTGTTTATAGAAACTGTGTGGAACGTAGTTCAGCCCGAAGAGCAAAAGTCATGGCGATTCACTCTTTACAGTTTAAAAACTACACAGTTAGAGTTGAAAAAAAAGCTATGTTGGCCATATCAGACAAAGTTTATGTGCATGAGGACGGTCTGAAGGTACAACCACACGGCTACTATCTAATTTCACACCGATTTGAATATATAGAATATATAAAACAACTCGGTCTGAATAAATTAACTTAAATTAATGCATAGTACAAGGTGGGGGTGGTTGGTGGGTGGTTTTGGGAATTTCTTTATTTTATTAACAATTAATAAATTTTCAATATGCAAGCCAGAGTTATTTCATCATAATTTAATGTTCCAGCCCGGCCCCGGCCCGGCCCAGGGCCCACCGCAGTGGCTCTCTCGCGCTTTCTTGTTCGGCCTTTGACCGCTGCAGCGGCTTCCCCAGGGTGTTGGGGGTACCCCATTTTAAATTTAAAATGTTTTTGAAATGTATTGTATTTTTTGTAAATAAAATAAATAAAAAAGTGATATTATATTAAGTGTATTTACTGTTTAATAAAAAGGTATTTTTTCCTAGTGCCTTTTTCAAATAAATGTTGTGATTTTTTTATATAAATAAATAGAAAAAAGTGTGATATTGTGTGAATGTTTTGTTTTGTTTAAGAGTTGTAGTAATCATATACGTATATGCCCTTAAATGTTAATAAATCATACATTTCATTATCGAGGAAGAGCTGTTTAAGGAGGGGAAAACTATAAAAATTGTCGCTTTTCTGTACCTGAATCAATTGACTTAGAGACTTGGGGAAGAAACTGAAAGAGTCTAAAAAACGGATTTCATTCTGGACGTGTTTCCCTTGTCTACTGTTTTTCACATGAATTTTAGCAGATGCAGCTTCTCCGATGATTTAGGTATTATATTATAAGAAAAAAACCATCTACCCATACGTTGTCTACAATTCCCTCCTTGGTCATGCGGGACAACGCAGGTAAAATAAACTTTAAATCGTAAAGTTTACGATTCCTTCCTCTTTCTCCCATTCGCAATATGATCATCAAATTCACCCTTACAAACCCAACATATTTTACGGTTTTTAATGGAAAATCTGTCATCTGGTGATAGAACCATAGGATAGTTTTTTGTAGCGTAGGCGAGAAATTGCGCCATTCACTGTTTTAATCAGACTAGTCAATGCCGTGCGCATGAAGTCTTCCCCTCCCAACGACACAACTACATCCAACACTTACATGATATTACAAGAGTGTCTTTGCGCTTGAGCGCAAGAGACCCCTATGAATTCATGTATTTTAACAGGATTTGGATTTGACGAATCGTATATGTTTGTGAGTTTGGCTTCACAGTCCAAAGTGATCTTGTTGCTCTGTAGGAGCGAGTTATGGAAGTTCTTAAAACACAACATCACGCCATCTCCGCTAACCGTTTCCACATCCTAGTATCCATGATGTTTTAAGTGTTTCATGTGATGCTTTAACTTTAAATCAGTCCAAAATCGGGACAGGCATGTCGGACAATAGTAGAGTAACCCACCACATTTTCTACCCTCACTTAAAACCCTACTAATATCTGTTATTAGATTAAAATGTACTATTAAATCAGGCTCTGAAGGAGGTGTGTATAGAAGCCAGACACAATGCTTCACTGATTCAATAGAGAGAGCCCCGACTGGAAATAATACACCCTTTTAATCAGAACGCTTACCCTCTTCAAATTCTGTTTCGTACTGTAGCGCCATAACACCAATCTTTAAATGCTCATTATCCCTCTCAAGAATATCTATCCCTTTTAGTGTTGCGGGAAATTGACCATTTTAACAATTGAAATCTACTTTAGGAAACTTTGACCCATCCCCACTAGCTGCTAATTCATCCAACTTTCTTTTAGAAGTATTTTCACGCAGGGATCTAAAGGCCGCAATCAAAAATGCATACTTGAAACACTGTAGTCTCACATCGAAACAGATTCGTTGTATTCCCTGACAACCCTCTAAATCTGAATGATATTTTAATTCAATATCCCTCACTACCCCATGCCCAACTATTAAAATAAAGTATTTTTTGAATTTATAAATATTAACACTTAAATTTTCAATAAGTAAAACAACTGACCCACTATCCCCTCATTATAATTGTCCAGTTTAGTTACGATGCTGCTATCCCAATCTAGAAAAACCTCCTCATAATTTTCCAAATGCGGGTGAATTGCTAACATTTCTGTATTTAAGTATTTTGCGTAAAGTTCGCTCCCTTTTTCATTTAAAAAATATATTTTTAGTGCTATTGATGCTTTTAAACTGTCCCTCCCTCCCCTTACCCCCATCTTTTTGTCCAAGAAGGGCTCGAATATTGTTAACATAGGAATGAGTAATAGCCAGGGGGTCTGCTACTATACCCCCTGGCATTAAGGAATTAAAGGGGTCACCGAATTTGCCCATGTAGACATTAGTATGATGCAAGGCAGAGTTAGACAAGAAAAAATCTGGTAGTGTAAATATATGTGGGGTTAATGTTTCACTATCACTACTCTGATCAACCTCAATATTGGGGGATGGCATAAAATCTTCAATAGCACCACCACATGTCTGTTCAATTCCAAAACACGCAGGGATCTAAAGGCCGCAATCAAAAATGCATACTTGAAACACTTTAGCCTCATATCAAAACAGATTCGTTGTATTCCCTGAAAACCCTCTAAATCTGAATGATATTTTAATTCAATAGCCCTCACTCCCCATGTCTACCTCTTAAAATAAAATCTTTTTTGAATTTACAAATATTAACGCTTAAATTCTCAATAAATAGAAAACCGACTGATCAGCTGATCAGTTGGGGATAGCTGATCAGCTATTTCAAATTCTTGCTGAATTTCATTATTATTAATTAAAATAGTTTGGGGGGGGGGTGGATTTTAGATTAACCCGCGAGTAAAATCGTCCAAAATCATACATAAGTCTGGGGATAGCTGATCGAGCCACCCAGCATTGTCTTTTGACGGAATTTCATTATGCCTATTAGCATGCAAGCCCGGTTTAGATACACTTGTAGAGATATCACTCAAATATTCATTTAGAAACCTATTTGACCATTCTGGGTCCTCAGTCATATCTATGTCGCAGCTTAAATCATCTAGACTAGCTATATCACCAAAAAGATTGTTTAAGAAACCCTACTGCCACTCTAAGTCATTATCAATTGCAACACTATCCTGAAACTCCATTTGCGGTGTTAGGATTTCTGAAAGCTCATTGAAAATAACTGATTCTTTATCTGATTTTGTTGGAGGCGATAATTCACCGATGTTAATCTGTAAAAAACAGGATTTGTTTTCCATGTGCAATATCCACTATTTTATAAAGTAAAAAAATAAATTATTAATCAGTTCTATGGTCATTTATGTAAAATAGAAAAAAAAATAGCATAAGCATTCTAAGCCAAAAGACAGGGCCAAAAGACATTCGTTTCATGGAGTTTTTTAGATAAGATGGCCACGAAATATACATTGATTTCTCAGTTCACGGCAAGTGCCTGGATCAGGTTTTGGTTCGTAATGTTTTAATTGTATGCCAATTAGAATGATAACAATCTCGAAAGACTGTTATTGCTACAACCACAGAAAGAAATGAGTTTACTCTTGATTTAAAAAAATTATCAAAGTAAGACTTTCAGGATATCTACCCCTTCTTGTCTCGTAATTGGAGAACTAAACTATAGCTTTGAAGATAGTTTTAAACACTCGCGAACGAAAAATAGCTATTTTTAACTTGGCTTAATTCCTCGACAAATAAATGTCTCTTTAAAAAAAAAATGGCAATCCAAATTGGAAATAAAACAAAAAAAGGGGGAATCCAAACGCGAGCAAATCACAACTATTTGAAAATGGAATAACCGATCCAATGTTATCAAAAAACCATGGTGTAATTGTTTTGGACTTGTTTGACACTCAAGATATGAGCATAGTACGAACAGGGAATGTACGTTTAGAATGCACATTTGCCAATTCTTTGACCGAAAGTATCACATTAATATCACTGAGTCAATTTGAAGCCTAATGGGAAACCACACCCGACGACAGATGTTAAAAGTAGAATATCCCAGTCTCATGGCGTTTTTCAAAGTTAAAAAAAGTTTGGAAGAATAGGAAGATAAATCTGCAAACCAAGATTAGAATATTAGAAGCTACAGCCATGACAGTGGTCAAATATGGCTCTGCAGCATGGACGATCCGAAAAGCGGATGAAGATTTGCTAGATGTTTTCCAGAGAAATTGCTTAAAAATTGTTCTGGGTACCCGGCTGACAGACCGTATTTCAAACAATAGGCTATACGAAAAATGTGGTTTAATACCGCTCTCTAGGGCTATAATGAAAGTAAGGTTTAGGTGGCTAGGGCACGTTTTGCGGATGAAGGATGACAGATTACCGAAGATTATTATTTTCGCCCAACCATCTAGGACTAGACGGAAATTAGGTCGTCCCCGTCTGGGATGGGAGGACGTCATAACGAAAGATTTAAAGTAAATGGGAACTACTTGGGCGGGTGTAAAAAGGGAGGCTTTGAATAGATTGGAATGGAGGAGGAGCGCGCACAGCTGTGTTTGCCTCAGGTGACTTGGTGCTGCGGTGAGTTGTTAGTAGTAGTAGTAGTAATCATTGCTAATAGCTGTCCATTGAGGTAGGAGACATAGCCAAAAAGGCTATGCATCTTTCAAACAGCAAAGCATATCGAACGTTTTGATCCTCTTGGCCTATCATTTGAATTCTACACACCATCCATCAACAACTTTATTGAGAGCAGTGGGAAAACTATTATTCAAAATCAAAGGAGAGTACAGGATTTAACAACTAAGAAATATCGCTTTCATGCACTACTCTTTTCATGTTCAGATGTCGTGGCTATAACTACAAGTAATTTCTCCACATTTACGTTGACTTTCCTCGACTGAACAACTTCCTAGTGGAAAATATACTTTCAAGTGTGTTTAATATTGATTTTAGTGCCCTACGAATAAAATGTTCTAAAAATGTATGTAAAATTTTTTATTAATAAAAATAATGTATATACATGATTAAAAACGACTTTTCTACTCTTTACATTTCTTCTTCTACTACGTATAGGTATTTGTCGAGAACAACTAATGTGGGTAGATCATCTGAATTCACTGTATACTGATCCTGATGTGCTGCAATATCAGGGTCACATTTTCTACAGTATAATGTAACTTCACTCTTATCATGTCTCTTTGTATAGTCAATGATACTATTTTCATTCATTTCTTAAAATTCGCGTGTTTTAATTTGCTTATTTGAAGCAGTGTCACATACAATGTCCTCAAGTGAGGAATCACGTTCTGTAAATGCCAAATAAAAATCAGTAGGCCTATAATCATAGTAGCCATTGTCTTCACAACGATGCCGTAGAAACCAATTTTTTTTTATTTCAACAGTTGAATCGAAGACCTGGCTCCTCTTCTGAATACCAATCTCTTAGCAATAAACTAAAATAACGTTTAGGATTCTTCCCAATCATACCAGGATATGTATTCTTCCACTGATTACATTTATCATAATGACAATTAGAGCATATGTGTCCTCTAGAGTGAGAGTCACACATCTCTTCAAGACAGGAATTACAACATTTAATTTGTACGGCATATCCTTTATGCAATTTACACGGGTTGCATAATCTGCACTTTTCATCATACTCATCAATCATTGTACAATTCTTACATGATGACCAACTGCCCAGTGTATATATGCATAGTGGACAAGTATGGAACATTTTTTATGTGTTGACACTCTCACCGCCAAAATTAAACTGAGCTATGATCAACAAATTGAGTGGGAGTGAGAGAGAGAGAGGAGTAAATCTTCTCTCAATAACATCTTTCTCGTGAAGAAATCATAGTCTTAAATTTCTAAGCTAGTGTTTTAAAACCAAATACACAGTTTTAAAAAGCAAATACACAGCTTTAATTATATCGACAAGCATTCCCTGAGAAAATATCTTCCTTTGAACAGATAACTCCAGAAAATCATCATTTAGAATCAAAAATTTTTCCATAAAGACAAGATTCCCTCTTTACTCTTTCTCAAATCTATCCATTTTTTAGAGTCCTAACACTCTAACAACCAACTTCAGACTAACCAGGATTCTTTTTCTATAAAATATACTTTAAAAATATACGCTAACCTACTATAGAAAAAATATCTTCGATTTAGAACCAATTTTATTGAATATAAGTACAATAATAATCACTGATACAATTTATTTTCCTCGATATATTTCACCAGTGTATCTAAAGCAGCTTGAAGTCTATTTATATGCACAATATTCAGTTTTGCTGCAAAGCATAGTTACTCCTCCAATTCCAATTTGCTCAGTGATATCACATATCTTGCATACATATCGTCCCATTCATGTCTTAGTCTAGATCCTCGTGTAATTTCCACTGCAACGTTTGGTACTCTCTCCTTTGTATCATTGCAACTACCTGCTCCACCAACAAGCTCCAATAATGTAAATATACCACTCATTTGCTAAGCTAATATCGTGTCAAATAATAAAGTACAATAAACTGTTCTCTTTCTGAATTCAACTCTCTTACTAATACGAACTACAATGAAGATCACTCCTTATATTGAATCGGATTGCTATGCTAATCAAGTTACCGTATATGGAGTACCGTCCGTATTCGTTCTCTCTGATTGGCCCAGAAAATGGGTGTTGACACAGAAACCTGTCCGGTAATACATGTACCGTCTGTAGTACTAGATACCTGCCCTTGGTAAGGCATGTCCCGTTGAAACTGCACTGTATATTCATGCCCCAGGCTTGTAGGTTTTGTTTATATAGATGCATTACTGCAAACCTAATTTCCAAAACTTTTTAAGTACGTTGAATAGGATGGCTATCTAAAAATTTCGATAAGATGTGTTTGGGGAAAAGGTGGGAGTGAGAGGGGGTTAGTTTCCCCCTAATCGCTTTCGATTATTAACAAGAGCAACAGCCCTTTGAATTTTTATCGAATGAGCCATTTTTCAAGTTTTTGCGACAAACCTTTCAATAAAAAACCTTATATATCCCAAAACATGACTCACAACCCTTGCCCTGAGGACTGTGGGGGGACTGTCATTCTCAAAAATATAATTTCCGTACCTTACAACTACTTTGAACAAAACGACTATCAAATAATTTTAGTTTGATGTTTTTGGACAAATGCTGGGCGTGGAAGGGGTGTTTTTGCCTTCCCATCATTTTCTACTGTTAAAAAGAGCACTAGCCATTTTAATTTCCAATCGAATGAGCCCTTTTTGAAGTTCCTACGAAAATGCTTTCTACAAAAAACTTATATGTCCCCAGGGCATAACTTAAAAACGCTTACCCTTAGGGCTGTGGGGGAGGGTTCATCCTCAAAGACATAATTTCCAGAATTTTCAACCACGTTGAACAAAATGGCTATCTCTTAATTGTGATTGGATATGTTTGGGGAAAGGTGGGCGTGAGAGGGGGGTTATTTGCCCTCCAATCACTTTTGACTATTAAAAACGGCACTAGCCCTTTGAATTTCCTATCGAACGAGCCCTTTTTAAAGTTACTACGACAAAGCTTTCTATAAGAACCTTATATTCTCCCAGGGCATAAATTGCAACCCTTGCCCTGAGGGATGCTGGGGGAGGGTCCTCCTCAAAAACATAATTTCTATTTTAAAATCAACAACGCTGAACAAAATGGCTATCTAAAAACTTTGATTGGATGTGTTTGGGGAAATGGTGGGCGTGGAAGGGGTGTTAGTTGCCTTCCAACCACCTTCGAATATTAAAAAGGGCCTAGGAATTCCAATTTCCAATTGAATGAGCCCTTTTTGAAGTTTCTATGACAGCTCCATCAACACGAAGTGCTCTGGCCAAAACCAGAAAAAAAAATAATACATTGTGCCAACATCTTTCTTTACTTAGGCAGTGCTATTGTACTGCCTATGATAATGAAAGAAACTCCTACTGAATAAAACTCCCGTAAAAATTATGATTCTCTGAATAATAAACATGAAGGAGGAATAACATTCAGGCCAGAATTCATTAATTCAAATGACATCGCTGATTAGCCACTCTATGACTTTAAAAGTAAAGAATTGCACTATAATTATGCCAATGAGTAATCTAGATATTTTAGAGGGTTTGGGTAATTGAACACGCATGGCTGTTATTGAATTACATAGCAACGTAATTAAAGCATAATAATTATTGAGAAAAAGACTAGAAAAGAAGTTTACATCAATCCGTGGTTATGAGACAAGCGGAAGCGAGAATCACACATACACAACCCTGTTACATGTCGAGTACCAAAGATCGAGTGAATATCGGTCTATTAGTACTTAAAATTAAACAAGATACATACTAGACAGTTAATTTCTGGATTCACATAATATAAAAAATAAATAAATAGAAATAGTTAAGTTTGGAGAAAATAGGTTGAATCTATTTATAACTGTCAGTAATTTTACTAGTTGTGAAAGCTAATTTAGTTGTTTTTTTTGTCACTATTTCTATATTTTGTTATATTTCATTCCGAATCCTAAAAATATATGCCTAACTCAAATCCGTCAATCGTCGGTTGGCGTTGGTAAAATCTTTACAGACTGCCGTTTTTTGTAAAACCATTTTCAATTAGCAAGCTAAAGAATAAATCTGTTTATTTGGCTTAAACAGTATTTCAAACAGATGAATAAGTAAACAATTTGCCATTGGATTTTCTATAGCTGTTAAAAGGTTTGGCTTAGAAGAGAGGAAATGCTCATGTACATATATTACGTAGTAATTTAAAAAAAATCAATTTAGTGTTTCAAATGCATTAATACATAAAAAAAATTCTTTGAAGTTTGAGCACTGTTTGATTTTCTTAATCATTATAAAGAGAAAAAGAAAAATATTCGAACTGTATTTTGTTGGCAGTATCATGCAAATGGAACTCTAAACCTTCGGTCATCTCAGAGGATAAGAAAATTTGTCTTGTTTCTTGCATTTGATTTTCAATTTAGGTTTTAATTATTTCAATAGTAATTTTTATTTGTTTTAAGTTTGATTTATTATATGAATTATTCTCTACTTGAGTTTTTTTCAGTTTCTTTTTTTTTGCCGTTTTCTATGCGCTGCTATCCTTGAGAGTGATTAGAGATATTGAATTACTAAACTATTGTTTCAACTTAATTATAGTACATTTACTTTTGAATCCTTTTTGTCTTCGAAATAAGCGCGCTACAGTTCAATTTTTTAAAGTGTATGGTATTGTTCATTCTTTTGTCATAAAATACCATTCTTCAATCTGTAATCATTGAATCCTTCAAAGTATCCTATTTCTTTGAGATAGCCTTTTTATTTTATCGATATCTCTCTCTATGCTCTAAAAAGCATCAAAGCCATTAAAATATCCAAAGTCAATCGATCAGTCTAATCATCGTATCACCAACATGAGAGAAAGAATGTTATTTAATTTGGTGCTTTTATAGTAGGGAATTGCCTGGTTTCTGAATGGAAGACTTCGATTATGTATGTTACAGAAAATACTCTCACAGACAGTTGAGTAAATCGCATTTCAGCTATGTCTCTACTCATGGCCAAAATTAAAGGTTAAGTTTTGAAATTAAAAACAATCAGACACTTCCCAATAACCAGTGAATGATGATAGCTAATTATATATAACTTGAAATATGCAAAAGTTTTACAGTAGCTGCAGAGAGGTTGGAAATAGAAAGTCATATTCATTTAACTAAAGGTACAGGGCTCTAGCCTTCAGCAAATATAATATCTTTGATTGCTCAGTTCGAAGTAGATTAGTAAACTGTATAGGGATTGTTTTCAAATGTGTAATAGTTGACGTGCTATTGGTGTAAGGGAATCTGATTATTGGGTATATTTATAGACCCTCAAGTGGATCTATTAACCAATGACTATATATCATGGCTGCAGCGGCAGCTGCAATCTAGTAAAGAGCGAACCACACCCTATAGTGATCAAAAGTTGAAAAATGCGTTTTTAAGAAAACTGTCTGGTGAGAAAAAATTTCCATTTGACACTGAATCAGAACTGGTAACTATTGTTTTGGTTAATCTTAGAAGTAAAAGTTTATTGCGAAAAGAGATTTATGGTGATTTCAAAAAAGAGCCTGAAACCCCTTGAAAATGGCGTCAAATCGAAATAAAAAGTGCACCATTGGAATCAGCATGGTTAAGAAGCTTTTGTAGGATAATTACAGTCCTCCACCTTGAACATCAAGGAAAATTACTTTTTTGTATGGGTAGCACTGATGTGTCTCTCTTTTTTTCTTTTTTTTTCTAGAAGGGCTAGGGGGTGGTTAGAGCATATTAGAGAGGTGTGTAATAGCTCATTCGAAAGAGAAATTAAATTTGTAAGTGCCTTTTTAAAGTGAGCAAAAAGATTGGAGGGCAAATAGCCCCCTCACTACAGGCCCTCCCCCCCCCCCCCAACTAGTCCTATAAAAATTTTGAGATAGCCATTTTATTTAACATAGTTCAAAGGTCGAATATATATGGTTTTGATGATGATATGGCCCTCCATAGTCCCTGGGGAGGGGCTGTATGTGGTATCAGACGTGTCGATATTGCGCGTATCGGTATCGTGCGTACTGATATCTCATGTATCGTATCGGGAATATCGGTATCCGCTGTTCGTTTTTTTAGTCATTTTCTAAGCTCATTTTTTTAAAGCGTGTCCTTGCAAGGTATCATCATTGCAGCGGCAGCTGCAACCTAGTAAAGAGCAAACCACAGCCCATAGTGAACAAAATTTAAAAAACGCGTTTTGAAAAAAAAATGCCAAGTGAAAAAAAAATTCTATCTGACACTGATGCACGAAAGTTAAATATTATTTTGGTTCTTCTTGAAAATAAAAGTTTATTGCGAAAACAAATGTATGTTGATTTCGAAAAAAAGCCTCACACCCCTCGAAAATGGCGTCATATCAAAATGAAAAATGTACCATTGGAATCAACATGGTCAAAACCTTGTAGAGGTAAGTTACAGTCCCCCTCCATGTTCAACAAGGAAAATCACTTTTTTGCATCGGTATTACTGATATATCTCCCGTTCTTTTGTTGTTTTTTTCTTCTTTTTTTTCTACCGGTGTAGCGGGCTACCAGAACATAGAGAACATAGAGAGATTCTTAATGGCTCATTCAAAAGCTATTTTTCATATCTACATTCTTTTTATAAATTCTGCCATCTGCAAGTGCCATATGACACTAAAATGACACTTTTTGTGCTATTTCTCAAAGGGTGGCACTAGCAGGCTACCAGAATATCTTTGACAGCTCTTTTATAGCTCATATAAAAGATATTGCACATATCTACGTCTTTCATATAAAATAAACCATCATCAAGTTCCAATGGCACTACAAACGGCACTTTTGGTGTCGTGTCTCAAGTGGAAGAGCTTCAGGATAAAAAAAAATTGATTTCCCAAAAAAAGTTTTGCTCGAATTCAAACATAAAAAAAAATCCAATTTTTCTATTGGAATTGTGACTTGCTTATTGAATTCCAACGAATTATTGAAATTATTAAGATTTATGTGTATTTCAGTAGAAAAAAAAAATTAATTTTCACCGTAAATAGGCTATTTCAATCAACACGGTTTGAACTTCAACAGTAGTTTGAAGTTTCTTGAATATCATTTTAGATTTGACTATATGACCATTGAAAGTAATATGCTCAGTATAAGGACAATTCAAATATTTGCAGAAAAAGGGGAATGCTAATTGAATTTTGAGTATAAAAAAAATAATTATAAAAATAAGGAAATATATTTTTACTTTGAAATAAGTTGAGCTTTCTTGTCTGCAAAATGAGCACGTAGAAATTTATGTACAAAAATTATCTTTTAACTTTTACAATCGCTTTTCTTATATGCATTTTTTGTGAGTTTCTGTAGGTAGAAAATTCCTTTAGATGCTACCCTAACCTTAACATTACTAACGGTGAAAATATATTACTTTCTGAATTCAAGCTTTTCTAATTAAGAACGAAGATCTGTTTGTGGGAACAACTTATGTTTTTGCAATGAACGTCATTTTTGTAATGAGACCCAAAAAGCGTTTAAAAAAAAATTCTTCCCTGGATTTGACATAAATTTGCTGCTTACGCTTAATAACCAAGTAAGCAAATATATCGAAGAAAAGAAGACGCCTGTAAGGGTTTTTCAGTCCTTTAGGTAAACGTAAAGGAACCAAAAGCTTCTCCAAAAAAGAGAATTTTCTAAAATGGTGCACATTTCAACTGAACTCAGAAATAATACACTTTAA
Source organism: Artemia sp. Qi Xiang Cuo (assembly GCF_049724085.1). Taxonomy (NCBI): domain Eukaryota; kingdom Metazoa; phylum Arthropoda; class Branchiopoda; order Anostraca; family Artemiidae; genus Artemia; species Artemia sp. Qi Xiang Cuo. Next base: position 28,240,140 of record NC_142813.1, read on the forward strand.
TAACATGAATCGTGCTTCAAAAACTCCGGTCTGCTATAGGGTTAATTAAAAAATAGGACGTTAGCCCAATAAGTTTTATCAAACAGTTCATAGTGTTAAACTGTAACTAAGGAGCGACTCAGCTCAATTGCAACCGAAACTCAAAAATGGAATTTTGATAACAATTTTTAAGAATAGGGTTTTTATGCAGATTGCAAATATATAAATTTCATTACAATTAATATTAACCATCAAAGGCTCCAAGCCTCAGAAGAAAAAGGGATTTTGATGGATTAAGGAATTTTGAGAACAGGAAGCCTGATTTTCTAAAAAGGGAGAAACCCCCCCCCCCAAAAAAAAAAATAAATTCAAAAACACTTAATGTAAATTAGACCTTCAGATTCAGCTTATCAGAAAATGTTATTGTGGGGTTATGATCTCCTATCTGCACAAACGTGGAATTTATGTTTTTACTAGAAGACTGATTTCGGATGCGTTTTTATTTGTTGTTTTTTTGTTTTAGTGGCCTTTTTAAGAAACCGTGAAGATTGGAGGTCAACTAAACCTCCTCCCAAGACCTAATTTGTCTCTTATTTTGTTTTCGAATGCTATGATTTGAGATCATTTTAACAAAAAAAAATCATCTCCTTCAACTACCTACAAACGTATAATATTGGAACATAATATTGCCTTTTCATTGGAAAAGGCACTTGTTTTATTTAAAAAAGTTGGGAAAACAATCGAAAGTGCAGTTTATGGGAAGGTGCTATCAAGTCAAATTTATAAAAAGTGACAAAGTATAAATATAAGCTTTTAAATGAGCCCTTAAACAGTTTTCTTTTGTTACAGTAGCCATCTAGTTTCTGCTAGTCAGTAGGTGGTTTATAAAGCCCTGTCTTCATTAAAGCGTTTTCAGGCGAAGTCGGCCGAGTAAAAATAGCTTTTTGCTCATCGGAAAACAAAAGTTCCTGAAAAAAATGTATTGTTTTGTGAAGTATGGATAATGAATTTTATGTTACAGACTAAAAGTTTTTCTTAGCTGTCAAGGATGTTTGTAGTATATTTTAGAGCTGTCTTATCTCCCCTAGATTGAGGATAATTAGAAATTATATTAAAAATAAGTTTTCAACTGAAACTAATAAGTGACACTAAAACTTAAAACGATTATACATTATTCCATATAATTAAAGATCATGGAAGCATTGTTTCTGCATTAAATTTTAATCAAAAACGAACAAAGGTTAATTTAAAAAACAAAGTTCTTCCGAGGGAAATAAAGAGCGAAGTTGAAACTTAAAACGGACAAAAATTAATACTTCACAGCATGTTTAATATATATTTTAATAACAAGTACAAATAAACCAACTAATCATGTTTCCCTATGCTTTTATGATTATGCATAACCAGCGATTTACTGAAAACACAAAATAATATAGTAGTTTTGGTACAGTAAAAGCAAACCAATTAAGGACAATTATTACAGAATAAAAGTATTATCAACCCCTTTTAGAATCAATCTCTTTTAAGATAAAGCAACAATCAATTTTAGAGTTTTCTTTATTTTTAAAGTTTAATTTGGTATCAGTCCTGCACAATGGCTCAGTCCAATGACTGGCTCTCGTTTTGATTTTTAAAAGGACATGTCAGTAGAATGCATCTATGGAATTTGCTGACCGCACTAGGAAATACCATGCTATTTGCTGACCGCTCTACACCTTTTCAAAGAGAGTGAGTATCCTCTCATGCCTATACTTCCTTGGTACCTTTCCAAACAAAGTGATAAAAAAAACATGTCTTCAGCAACTTCGTTCATTATGATAGTGTATAAGGTTTGAAACCTACGCCTGAGGCAGTGCAGTTTGACGTGCACAATGCAAAAAGCGATCAAACTTTTTATACCTATAAAGTGAACAAACACGTTTTGAAAGTATAATTCCTTGTGTAATTGATATCAATAGCAATAACCACTCTGGTTGGGTTATCTGTTGCCATTCATGGAGTTTGTATTTTTTTTCTGTTATCCATTAAGGTAAACCATCGAAATATTTAGTTTTGTATGGTTCAGTCACTTTGTTTGATTTTGACTTAAAGCTTCAATTGCTATGAGGTATGTCAATATGTTGTTGAATCATTTACCAAAAAATAACTCTATTTGCAAAAAAAAAGGTTTAGCATTTGCGAATTGAACTCTATTAAAGATATTAATTAATGTTTGAATAATAGGACCGTGAATGATTCTAATTAGTGATTGGATCACATGAAGATGGAGAAAAAGGGTTAAAGTGATTAGCAGTTAAGGTAACCCCAAAGAGTATGTTAACTCACAGCTTATTTATTATAAATTTGGAACACTATCAATCTATGGAAATGGTTAACGATGATAAAATGGTCTTATGACTTGACCTAGCTTTACTTCTTCGATGTGTTCTGTATAATACACAAGTGGTGTTTGAACAGTGTTGTCAATTTAAAATTGACTTTAACGTTATAGTATACTAAAAATTTGATACTAAGAGAGATGTAGATGGCAAGAAAAGAATTTTAATAATGGATAGCTTTACTTCTTCGATGTGTTCTGTATGTACGTAGACTGAGCCTGAATAACAACCCTGCAAGTAGACCTGACAGAGTAGCGCCAGTTATAGTGAAGCTCCGTAACAAAGAGATTGCAAAGTCTATCTTTAAAGCTAAGCCTAAACTTGCAAAAAGTGGGATCTTTTTGAGTGAAAACCTTACGCGCAAGAAGCGAGATATTTTAAATGCGGCTAGAGATAAATTTGGGAACACGTGTATATGGTCCGACCAAGGTCGAATTTTCGTTCGTGAAACTAGCGATTCTTCACCCCGGAGGCTCTGGTCGCTAGAAGAAATCTTCTGATGCGTGTGTCCTTTTTTGCATATATTATTATTTAACATATCTTCATAAGTTTATTCCTGCTTGTAGTAACTTTAGTTACGTATCATTGGTTTTTCATTTATTTTTGCAGTTTAGCATTAGTTTCCCATTCATAAGTTTTGTCCTCCGTCAACCAGGGACATATAATCATTTGTTGTCAGTGAAGTTAAATAATGTTAATCGCTTCGTGTATTAACCCTTCGCATTTGAAGTCACTTGAAAATAATCCATTTCGTACTGATGACGTATTGTTATCTCGCGTGGCAAATGATCCAGCTGAAGTTAATGTTAGGCCGATGAGGCATAGTAGATATGTTGATATTATGAATAGTAATGTAATTAATGTGATATGCTGATATTATGTAATTAATGTGACAAATATGGATTTATGTATTGGTCAGTGGAACTGTCATATCACGTCAAATTTTTCTGAAGTGTCGAACCTTCTTACTTCATGTTGTGGTAAAATTGATATGTTGGGTATATGCGAATCTTTTCTTACACAGGATAGCTTTCTCCCATCATATACTTTTCCAGGGTACCAGCTGGTTTCAAAATCAAGAAATTTTATGATGCGGGGTGGACTTGCATTTATAATTAAGGATCAAATAAGATACACAGTAAAGAAGGATTTAAATTGTTGGACTGAAGGTAAGATCGAAACTTTTTCTATTGAGATTGAATTTTCGGAGAAGAAAAAGTTGTTAGTTTGTTTAGTATACCGGCCACCTAGTGCTAATCCGGAGGATTTTCTTTGCGATTTTGATAAGTTTATTTCTGATAGAGCGGCGACGAAATTGGATCGAGTTTTTATTGGTGATTCTAATTTTATTCTTCTTAACTTAAGCAGACTCAAAATAGATTTTTGAAATTTTATGTTGTTGCACAAATTTTTTACGGTAGCGGGAATACTGTCACGGATTACTAGTCAGTTACCTACCCTTAATGATAATATTCATTTATCGGCACATCTTATATCGAAAAGTTATTGTGACATTATCATATGTCCATGTTCTGACCATCTTCCTTTTGGGTGCGCAATTTGGGACACTGTAAAAAAGGTTTTTAAAATGGAGAAAACAACAGTTAGGGACCTTAAGCCGGAAAATCTTTAACAGTTTCAAAAAGAGATAAGTATAGTTTCTTGGGAGGAAGTTTTGAATGACAATGAAAACGCATCGGTGGCGTTTGACACTTTTTTAAAAATATTGTCACCTATTTATGATAAGTGTTGCCCTGTGAAGGTTGTTCGTAAGAAGAAAAATATACCAAGGAAACCGTGAGTGACGAATAAAATTTTGAAAAAATTAGTGAACGGAACAGACTTTATCGGTTGTACCTGTATTCTCCAACGCAACAAAACTTTGAAGAATTTAGGAAAATTCGGAACAATGTGAATTCCCTGAGAAGGTCATCAATGAAACATTATTATTCAGAGAAGTTTCGTGATAAAAACGGTGATGTTAAGTGAACTTGGCAAGTGATAAATGAGGCACTACCTGGTAATAACTCTATAGAACCAGTGGATGAACTTGTAGTCGGTGAAAAACAAGTTAAAGGTAAGAAAGGTGTTAGTGATGAGTTTTGTAAATGTTTTTCAAATGTTGGAATTGATGTTGAAAATGATGTTGCCGACCATTGGTATAAAAATGAGCTGTTTATTGATGACCGTGGGGAAGGTCGTTCCATGAAATTCGTAAAGTGCACTCAGTCTGATCTCGAGGACGCACTGAAAACAATAAAATCGAATTCAGCAGGAATTTGTGTGCTGGCAAGTGATATATGAGGCACTACCTGGTAATAACTCTATAGACCCAGTGGATGAACTTGTAGTCGGTGAAAAACAAGTTAAAGGTAAGTCAGGTGTTAGTGATGAGTTTTGTAAATATTTTTCAAATGTTGGAATTGATGTTAAAAATGATGTTGCCGACCATTGGTATAAAAATGAGCTGTTTATTGATGATCGTGGGGAAGGTCGTTCCATGAAATTCGTAAAGTGCACTCAGTCTGATCTCAAGGACGCACTGGAAACAATAAAATCGAATTCAGCAGGAATTGACGGTCTTAGCCTTAAGGCATTTAAGGCTGTCGCCGCTTACCTTTTGCCTTGTCTTCTGTACTTGGTGAACCTATCTATGGAAAAAGCTCAGTTCCCAGATACTTTAAAACAAGCAAAAATTTATACCTTTACATAAAGGTGGTGACAAAGAGAAATGTCAAACTGGAGACCTATATCGATTTTGCCACTGTTCTCAAAATGTTTGAAAAGGTTGTTCATAAGAAACTATATTCCTACCTTAATTGTCTTGGGTTTTTATGTGACACGCAATTTGGATTCCGAAAATCTCATTCTACTAGTCATGCAGTGCGCCACCTTCTTGATGTTTTAAACATTGTATTCGAGAGCGGCTCTACTCCTTTAACTATTTTTATTAATTTTAAGAAAGCTTTTGATACTGTTAATTTTGAGCTGCTGTTAGATAGGATGTCACATTTAGGTATAAAAGGAAATTTGATTGATTGGTTTCGTTCGTATTTGTATGGTAGATCAATGCGTGTAGTAGTGGGGGATATTGTCAGTTCACCTCGTCCTGTACTAAGTGGAGTACCGCAAGGTTCTGTGTTAGGTCCGCTTTTATATTTAATTTATGTTGACACATTACAGTTCTACATTCCTGATGCCGCCATAACATCCTTTGCGGATGACACAGCTATAACGATTGCTGGAAAGGTTTTGAGTGATCTTTTTCCAAAAGCAAATAGAGTGCTACTTGACCTGCATATTTTTACTAGTCTTAGTTGCTTAGCAGTGAATGTGAGTAAAACTAATTGCATGATTTTTAGTCGTACTGTAGTTATCGATAATATTTTTAGATTGTTTAATTTTAATAGTGCGGATATTAATCAGATATTTGATACAAGGTATCTTGGTTTTCAGATTGATTGTAATTTAAATTGGAAAAAACATAGTGAAATTGTATCGGTGAAAGTTGCGCGGGGCTTAGGACTGATTCGTAGATTTAAAAATGTTTTTCCTGTTCAGTTTTGAAAATTTTATATAATTCACTTATTTATCCTTACACTGTATACGGTTGTTCTGTGTGGGCTAGTAATTTTGTTGTAAATTTAAAACGGATACAAATTGTGCAGAATAAAGCACTGCGCCTGCTCGGTGATTTTGAAAATTTTGAAAGTACAATGGATTGTTATCACCATTTTAATGTTTTAAATGTTGGGCAGTTGAGGGAATATCAGACAGGTATTTTTGTGTATCGGTGTTTAAATAAATTAGTACCTAATTATTTTTGTGATGTTTTATCATCGAATTCTGCGTACCATTCTTATGATACAAGGAATTATGCGGACCTAGTACATGAGAGACGAAGCACTGCTAGGTCTAGTTTTGTATTTAGGCATGTGGGTGTTACGGTATGGAACAGTCTTCCGGAAAGCAAAAGGATGGCTGAGAGTGTGTCCTCTTTTACAAATAGGTTAAAGAATTTCTTAATGAATAGGGATGGCTGAGGGGCGGGGCTGTATTCTGTCTTTTGTCTTGTGTAAGGATTGGTTTGCGGTTCCCATGAGCTTTATTTCTTATTTATTTATATGATTGCATTATTACTATTTTTTTTCCATTATGTATGTGAGTACGTTTTTTTCAATGTATATATGAGTGAGTAAAATAGAGAGTCCTGCCACAAACAAATCTGTATAGATTTTCACGTGGTAGGTTTGTTTGATATGTTTTTTTTGTGAATACTGATATTTGATACAAATGAATTTTCTATCTCAAAATGAGCATGTGTAAAACATTCTACGATGTTGACTGTTCCACTTCCAGAAACAAACTGATTCTCAAACAACAAAAATGTCTCCTAAGAGCATTGCAAAATGGCCGTCTATGTAGTGGTTAAGAGCAAAACCACAATATTATTTTGTTTTGTGTCGATTAAAATATCTGTAAATTGAGTAAAAGCTTGGGGACCACGACGGCAAAGTTTCATACAATAGTCCGAAGATGGGGAATCACTTCTCATTATATTGTTAAGCAGATCTTGGGAAAATATCTTTCTTCGAAGAGATAATTCCAGAAAGTCATCATCTAAAACTAAACATTGTTCCAATTTTACGAGATTAGGTAAGATTTTCTGATTCTCAAATCTATCCATTCAACAGTCTCACTAGCAAATACAGACTAAGCACTTTCTACAAATTGTTCTCTTCAATATACTTCGCCAGCGCATTTAATCCATCCTGTAGTCTCTGTATATGTGCTATATTCATTCACCTTTGCCGTAAAGCACATTTGTTCCTCCGACTTGAATTTGCTTAATGTTATAACATATCCATTTTACATCTTGCCTATTTTAGGTTAATCGTGAACGCCTTGTAATTTCCACCACCACCTTAGGCGCTCTAGGTCCCGTTTCATCAACACTTTCAATATTCAATAATGTATAAGCATCCATGTTGAGTGTCCCACTTCCAGAAAGAAACTGATTCTCACAAAATGACTTCTATCACCTGGGGATGCATGTTTGGACACGATTTTGCCTAGAATGAATGCATGCTCAGAAAAGGGGTGTGTCACATGACGTAAAAATGCATGACCAATCCCTGTCAGGCCGCTTTCAACAGAACCAGGATTCTATTTTCTTTTTTTTTCTTACCAGTACCGTGACCTCCGATTACTGACCACATTGTACAGGTGCGAGGGGTTAAGAGCTTCAAATGTTATACCGACCACATTGAAAGTAATTGAAACACCCAGAACTTGCCAGCTAGAAACAGGGGCAAGGGGTTAAGAGCTTCACATTCCCTATTGCACTCATGAAAATACAATGCTTTTTTGCCTATTATTTCCCTGTTAATTTCCCTATTATGAAAAAAAACTTGTTTATTATACTGACCACATTCCAAGTAATTATCTCTGAGAACTTCACCTAGAAACAGGGCTCCGATAGAAACAGCTGACCCTTTCAACGGAACCAATATTTTTGTGTAAATGAAGTGACGTCAGAGGGCATAAGTTTAGAATCATAGGCAGCGCGCTAGCGCTGTTTAAATAAAAGAACGATGTGGGCACAATGTGTTTTTTCTCCACCCGGGCACTTCGTATCGAAGGAGTTGTCTTAGAAACCTTGAAAATGGCTCATTCTATTGGAAATTGGAGTGGATAGAACCCTTTTTAATAGTCGAAAGGATTTGGAGGGCAACTAGCCCCCCCCCCCACGCCCATCATTCCCCCAAACACAACCAATCAAAATTTTGAGATAGCCATTTTGTTCAGCGTAGTTGATTTCCAGACAGAAAATATGTTTTTAGGGGGACACTCCCCCACAAACCTCAGGGCAAGGGTTTTAAGTTATGCCCTGGGAGCATAAAGGTTTTTACAGAAGGCCTTGTCGTAGAAACTTCAAAACAGGCTCATTCAATTGGAAATTTAAAGAGCTAGTCCCCTTTATAATAGTCGAAAGTGATTGGAGGGCAACTAGCCCCCCCCCATACGCCCATCATTCCCACCAAACACATCCAATCAAAATTTTGAGATAGCCATTTTGTTCAGCGTAGATGATATCAAGATAGAAAATATGTTTTTGAGGAGGACACTCCCCCACAACCCTCAGGGCAAGGGTTTTAAGTTATGCCTTGGGGGTATATAAGGTTTTTAAAGAAGGCGTTGTCGTAGAAACTTCAATAAAAGCTCATTTGACTGGAAATTCAAAGGGCTAGTGCCCTTTTTATTAGTCGAAAGTGATTGGAGGGCAACTAGCCCCCCCCCTATCATTCCCCCAGAAATATCCAATAAAATTGCCTTCCCAAGGCCAGAACAAAATTTGCACTTTACTGAAAAAAAATACAAATGAAGTCAGTTTAATATACATTTACTGATATTTAGTAATCAAAATCTTAATATTATTTGATTGATTAAAGTTATAAAAGTAAAAACATTAATATTTTTTCAGTAAAGTGCAAATTATGTTATGGCCTTGGGAAGGCATAGGGGTTTTGAGCCCAACTTATGTTAATTTCTGCTCGTTTTGGGTTTGACTCGGTTATTTATTGTAATTTCTGTTCTTTTTGGGTTTCATTTAATTATCGATGCCGATTTGTGGTAGTTTCGCGCTTGGTAGATTATTTGATTTTATTTTTGTTCATTTTTTGTTTAATGGAGTTCTTTACTTTTCTTTGAAAAACTTATTTCGTGGAGAAATTTTTTTAATTAATCCTAAAGAAAAAGAAAGGGCATGCGTTTGAAACAGGTGAGGGCATGCGTTTGAAACCTCAGGGCCTATACTACTTAGCTTTTTTCTAAAAGTGGTTATTAACATTTGGTTACTATGGGCTGTAGTGTATTATACACAAAATCCGGTACTGTTGTATTATGTGCCATTCATTTAAGTTTATGATGTGTAAAACTCGAAAACAAACCGGTTTCTTCGTTACCTTAGAAATAAATATGGGCTATAGATTTGCACATTAGGGGAGGGGGTAAAGTAAAGCGGGTCAGCACGCAAAATGTGTCAGGTATAATTATTCTGCATTAATGAAGTAAGAATTATTTCTGATTTCCAACTGTCCAAATACTTTATCCCCCCCCCCTTATGTGCAAATTTATAGCCCAAATTATATATTTTCCATCTATTCTGTCACTTTTCTTTGTCTTGTCAGTAGTAAGGCCCCTATTCGTTTAAAATCCACATTGAATTACACGTGGATAAGTGTGTGTATTTTCAAGTAATTGGGTTACCAGGGCCATTTACCTATTACAATGAACGATACTTACCTTACCAGACGGGTTTTCTAATGTGACACCCCTTTTTGG
>NC_142813.1:28250340-28265918 GCF_049724085.1 Artemia sp. Qi Xiang Cuo
GCAAAGTAACAAATTGCAAGACCACGAATCTTAATCTCACATTGTTTCCTTTAAGCAACAAAGATTATCATAAAATATAATAAATATAATATCATAATTAGCATTTTATTTCCTTCCCTGAAGAAAAAAGGAAAAAGAACAAATAATAAGAATCGTTCAATTATCAATCATAAGAAGTTTTCCCGTATAATGTCTAATGAAATATTAATTCCAGAAACAGCAAAAAGGATGTGGATAACAAAGGTCATAACAATCTTCATTTCCCAAACTATAGCCCAAGATATCGTAAAACATGGAATAATCTTCAAACATGAGAACTCGTTACTTGCAAGCCACAATGCCTGGAAAATATTTATGAAACTGGATCCCAAACCGTTTGAAAACCTATTTCAACAGGTAATGAGACTGGAGAAAAACACCAATGAATTAAAGGATTCTATATTCCAATTCTTAAGATCGGACAAAAGCTTGCAGGCCACGAAAGACATGCACCACAAGGAAAATAGAGGAAATCTACCTCCCATTCTTCCCAAACTAAAGTCGAAATTCATAGTGGACGATTTTGACAAGAAAATAGCAGAAATCAACAATGCTTTAGGGACTAACAGTACAGTAAACAGGAGAAAAAGAGAGTCTAGCGATATTGACGGATCTATAAACGAACATACCACAGCAAAATATACTACCGATTCACTCTTGGCAACTTATAAGAAAAATAAGCTCGATGATGGGAATTACGCCATGCTAAATGAATTTCCGAGCTTATGGACCTTCCTCAAGGAATTATGGCAAAATCATGCCGAACAAAATATTACAAAACAAATATTATCAATACTCACAAATTAAAAAGACTACAGACAAATTATTAACCTTAAGGAATTAAAATTCTCAAATACACAACCAGATAATAAGAATAAAAATCCTACAGAAAGAAAAAGAAAAGACACCAAGAAAACCACGCCTACATATGAGACCCCAGTGAGAGATATACAATCTTCAATGTCAGAAGTTACGACGAGCACAATCACTGAAATGAGCGCACTTAGCAAGAAAGCACCTAAAAATTTGACCACGCTAACCTATCTAAGATCAACGATACTGACAAAATGGACTTGGTCAACAGGACCAATGTATTACCGCATCCGTTCGGGTTGTGTATTTAATATATGCTTTAGAGCCCCACCCTCGGCAAAACGTAAAAAAATAAAAACCATAAAAGTACAATCGCTTAAACCCATAGAAAAGAAAGATAAAACTAAGAAGGAGGAAGAAAACAATTACCCACACAAGAAATGTTGGACAATAGACAGTAAACGTACGTGTGCTAGATTAGCAATGGCCGATGAGCCAGCAAAAGAATATATTGAACCATTACCTGAGCTAAAAGAGAAAAACACTCTAAGAGTATTGATTCACCAGTCTTTCCTAATATTATATAGACAGAGACTGCAAGCACTATTTGAATTGTTCAATACAGAAAAACAAAAGTAAAAACAAAGTACCACAAGAATCTTCGAAGTATTTTTTCGAAAAAGCAAATATCAAAGATCAGCTAGTCTAATACCAATCTAATAAATCTGGGTTGTCAATCCGGGTTGCTTCCGGGTTGCTCGTCTCTTACTATTTCAAAGAATTTATGTACAAAAATCAACTTGTCGATGTGACTGAATGAGGAATAACTAGACATATCATCAACCCCAGAATTACTTCTTTACTATCAGTTGCTGTAGCGCATTGGCTAGTGAGCTCTCCTCCTGACAACGAAGAAAGAAGTTCGAGTCGCTCTACAGTAACGAGTGAACGTATAATAACTCGCTTAGAAGGCATCTTATTACAAAACAAGAAATAATATTCTTATCTAATTAACACTTCTTATAACTCGTATCGAGTATCCATAACCTAACAAAAAAATAAAAAAAAATTTATTTTTCAGGTATTTTGTTAATTTGAATGAAAAGATTAAAATTATTGCTCAGATATCATAAATATTTTTGCAGTTTACATAATAACTTAAGCGATTCGAAACTGAAAAATAAAATATATAAAAAATTGAATTTTTGGGTCTGAAAATACATAGTAAATCCCATAAATAATTTCTGAGACCACACTGGCTAATCATGATAAACAAAAAATCGCGAAGAAAGGAAACGAGGACAATTAACAGCCAGTGAAAAAATTGAAAAATTATGCAAATATTTCGGTCAAGACCTCCGCTTGACCGTCCTCAGTGCAGAATAAAACTGATAAAAATATAAAAACTCTGCACTGAGGACGGTCAAGCGGAGGTCTTGACCGAAATATTTGCATAATTTTTCAATTTTTTCACTGGCTGTTAATTGTCCTCGTTTCCTTTCTTCGCGATTTTTTGTTTATAGTAAATCCCATATCGGGTAGTTAGAACCTAACCAAAAATAAAACTAATTTTAACATTTTAAGGTATTTTGCTAGCTTGAATTGAAATATTCAAACTATTTCTCGGATACCATGAATATTTTTGCAGTTTACACAAGCTGCAAATAACGCCCAGGCTGATATTTGTAAATTGAGAAAAATTTTACGAATGTTTTACCGGGATTACGAAAAATATCCAAAATTAAAGATTAAAATTATCTCTGAAAGAATAAATTTTGTTGAAAAGTCAGCTAGAGATGCTTTTGCAAAACTTCATAGTAATATCCAAAAGAAATGTTGCATGTTTAGTGAAAAGTTTCCAAGGTATGGACCGGCAACTGTGGAACAGTTTACAGATGTAATGTGAAATCTTATACATCACTGTGAATATATGGAGGCATAATTGTCCTTTACTTATTTTTCAGCTTAAATTCGATTATCGAGCCTTTGTGTACTAAATACATCCAACGACTATGACGTCATTGATCAATATTATATATAAAAAAATAAGTTTTTCGTAAAAAATAATTAATTAAAAAAAAACTAAGAACAATTAGCACTAGATCTAGAGATTTCCTTTAAAATGTGCCATTGAACAACTCTCTACGATGTTCCAGTGCCAAGGTATCTATGGAATATCAAGTTTAAATACAACTTTACCACGAACTGTTTGATTGCTTCAAAAATAAAATATCTTTGAAAAGACAGCAGTACGAAAAGACATCAAACATACAGTTCTTAGTGGAAAAATTTATCCTGTTTTAAAAATAATTTGTTTTAGTTACAAAAGGTTTTTAACCCAATTAATTTCCATTAAAATAAGGCATTGAACAGCTCTCTACGATGTTCTAGTGCCAAGCTATCTGTGGAAAAGAAGAAGAAGAAGAAGAAAGAAAAATATATCCCGTTTGTGGAGAATAACGTGGTTAAAGTCAATTCTCTTATTTTCAAGCCAATATATTTTCTTTGTTATTCAAGCCAAAGGGCGGTATGTTTCTTTTATAGGGGTTTCGGACAAAGCGGTTCTAATGGTGTACTTTTTGTTTTGATCTGACTCTTTTTTTAGGAGTTAGGGGTTTTTATATTTCTTAACAATGGACGTGACGTCTCTTACTAGGTTGCTAGCTACCGCTGCAACCCGGATTGCTACCTACCGCTGCAACCCAGATAATACAAAAATCAAATATCTTTGAAAAGACTACAATATGAAAAGAGATCAAAAATGCAGGTTTTAGTAGAAAAATTTATTCACTCTTATAAATAATTTATTTTAATTACAAAAGATTTTTAACCTAATTAATTTCCTTTAAAATGAGCTATTGAACAATTTTATACGATGTTCCAGTGCGAAGCTATCTGTGGAAAATAAAAAAAAAGAGAAAGAAAAAAAATATGTCGTTTGTGGAGAATAACGTAGTTAAAGTTAATTTTCTTGATTTTCAAGCCAATATATTTCCCTTGCTGTTCAAGCCAAATAACAGAAAGTTTCCTATACAGGGGTTTCGGACAAGGTGGTTCTAATGGTATACTTTTTGTTTTGATCTGATTTTTATAGGATCTATGGGTTTTTATATTTCTTAACATTGGACGTGATCGTCTCTTACTAGGTTTCTAGCTACCGCTGCAACCCGGATTGCTCGCTACCGCTGCAACCCGGATATATATAAAAAATTGAATTTTTTGGTCTGGAAATACATATTAAGTCTCATGTCGGGTAATTATTGTGTACTAACTTTATCCAACGACTATGACGTCATTGATCAATATTTTACATAAAAAAATTAAGTTCTTCTTATAAAATTGATTCTATTTTAAAAAAAATTAAGCAAAATTGACACTAAATCTAGATATTTACTTTAAAATAAGCCATTGAACAATTCTCTACGATGCTCCAGTGCCAAGCTATCTGTGGAAGATAAGAAAGAAAAAAACGTGTCGTTTGTGGGGAATAACATGGTTAAAGTTAATATTCTTAATTTTCAAGCCAATATATTTTCTTTTTTACTCTAGCCGAAAGGCGGTAAGTTTTCTTTATAGGGATTTCGGACAAGGCGGTTTTAATGGTGTAATTTTTGTTCTGATCTGACTCCTTTTTTTTAGGAGTTAGGGGTTTTTATATTTCTTAACATTGGACGTGATCGTCTCTTACTAGGTTGCTAGATACCGCTGCAACCCAGATGTTAAGCAAAGAGACTCCTGGTTACAGCTCTTGCTGCAACCCGGATACCGCTACAATCTGGTTAGCTTGTAGCTAAGCCTGGAACCACCGTATATCAGTTACTATCGGCAAGAGATCGTTCTTTTCTGTACTATGGGTTATAGTTCGTTCCTTATTGTATTAAGTTATGCAAGTTGTCCCCTGTTTACATATTATTTTAGTTACAAATAGTTTTTAACCCAATTAATTTATTTTAAAATGAGCCATTGAACAACTCTCTATGATGTTCCAGTGCCAAGCTATCTGTGGAAAAGAAAAAAAAAGAAAAAAAAATATCCCGTCTAGGTGGAATGTTGTAGTAGCTGCCACTTTTTTTTATTTAAAGCCAATATATTTCCCTTGCTGTTCAAGCCAAGGGACAGAAAGTTTCCTATATAGGGGTTTCGGACAAGGCGGTTCTAATGGTTTACTTTTTGTTTTGATCTGACTCCTTTCTTAGGAGCTAAGGGTTTTTATATTTCTTAACATTGGACGTGATCGTCTCTTACTAGGTTGCTAGCTACCGCTGAAACACGGATTTTAATCTGAAACTTTTCTAAGGAGTTATGGGTTACTATAGTTTTTACTATGGGGCGTGATCGTCTCTTACTAGGCTAGTAGTTACCACTGCAACCCGGATTATATAAAAAAAACTAATTGACAAATACCATTTATGATGAACTATATCGGTCCTTTATGTAAGTTGCTAGCTGCTACCCGGATAAAAAACTGATTACAAACAGGAAAAAGCCTACGGCTTTTTATTCTTTGAAATAGTAAGAGACGAACCTCAAACAATCAAGTAGCTAACTAATTCCAATGTGTGCAATTGTTTGCTATTCCAATGATCGTCTTTTAATGTAATATTCACGTCATAGCTGTAATAAAACTATGACGACATTCAATATTTATTCAGTAGGGTTTCAGACAAGGGGGTTCTAATGATGTACTTTTGTTTTGATATGACTCTATTTTTAGGAGTTCTGGGTTCTTATATTTCTTAGCATTGGACTGATCGTCTCTTACTAGGCTGCTAGCTACTGCTGCAACCCGGATTCCCATATATAAATATGAGAAGCAGCGAGGCATAAGATGCCTTCTAAGCGAGTTATTATACGTTCACTCGTTACTGTAGAGCGACTCGTACTTCTTTCTTCCTTGTCAGGGGGAGAGCTCTCTAGCCAATGCGCTACAGCAACTGATAGTAAAGAAGTAATTCTAGGGTTGATGATATGTCTAGTTATTCCTCATTTAGTCATATCGACACGTTGATTTTTGTACATAAATCATAATCGTATACCAGTGGTAAGATTTGAACCCAAGGCTCCGAAGAGACTGGTGGATATCACCAGCCTTGGACCACTCGGCCACGCTGCTTCTCATATTTATATATGGGAATCCGGGTTGCAGCAGTAGCTAGCAGCCTAGTAAGAGCGCTGGTGATATCCACCAGTCTCTTCGGAGCCTTGGGTTCAAATCTTACCACTGGTATACGATTATGATTTATGTACAAAAATCAACGTGTCGATATGACTAAATGAGGAATAACTAGACATATCATCAACCCTAGAATTACTTCTTTACTATCAGTTGCTGTAGCGCATTGGCTAGTGAGCTCTCCTCCTGACAAGGAAGAAAGAAGTACGAGTCGCTCTACAGTAACGAGTGAACGTATAATAACTGGCTTAGAAGGCATCTTATTACAAAACAAGAAATAATATTCTTATCTAATTAACACTTCTTATAACTCGTATCGAGTATCCATAACCTAACAAAAAAAATAAAAAAAAATTATTTTTCAGGTATTTTGTTAATTTGGAAAAGATTAAAATTATTGCTCAGATATCATAAATATTTTTGCAGTTTGCATAATAACTTTAGCGATTCTAAACTGAAAAATAAAATATATAAAAAATTGAATTTTTGGGTCTGAAAATACATAGTAAATCCCATATCGGGTAGTTAGAACCTAACCAAAAATAAAACTAATTTTAACATTTTAAGGTATTTTTCTAGCTTGAATTGAAATATTCAAACTATTACTCGGATACCATGAATACATTTGCAGTTTACACAAGCTGCAAAGAACGCACAGGCTGATATTTGTAAATTGAGAAAAATTTTACGAATGTTTTACCGGGATTACGAAAAATATCCAAAATTAAAGATTAAAATTATCTCTGAAAGAATAGATTTTCTTGAAAAGTCAGCTAGAGAAGCTTTCGCAAAACTTCATAGTAATATCTAAAAGAAATGTTGCATGTTTAGTGAAAAGTTTCCAAGGTATGGACCGGCAACTGTGGAACAGTTTACAGATGTAATGTGAAATCGTATACATCACTGTGAATATATGGAGGCATAATTGTTCTTTACTTATTTTTCAGCTTAAATTCGATGATCGAGCCTTTGTGTACTAAATACATCCAACGACTATGACGTCATTGATCAATATTATATATAAAAAAAAGTTTTTCGTAAAAAATAATTAATTAAAAAAAAATAAGTACAAATAGCAGTAGAGCTAGAGATTTCCTTTTAAATGAGTCATTGAACAACTCTCTATGATGTTCCAGTGCCAAGGTATCTATGTAAAATCAAGTTTAAATACAAATTTACCACGAACTGCTTGATTGCTTTAAAAATAAAATATCTTTGGAAAGACAGCAGTATGAAAAGACATCAAAAATACAGTTCTTAGTGGAAAAATTTATCCTGTTTTAAAAATAATTTGTTTTAGTTACAAAAGGTTTTTAACCCAATTAATTTCCTTTAAAATAAGGCATTGAACAGCTCTCTACGATGTTCTAGTGCCAAGCTATCTGTGGAAAAGAAGAAGAAGAAGAAGAAAGAAAAATATATCCCGTTTGTGGAGAATAGCGTGGTTAAAGTCAATTTTCTTGATTTTCAAGCCAATATATTTTCTTTGTTATTCAAGCCAAAGGGCGGTATGTTTGCTTTATAGGGGTTTCGGACAAAACAGTTGTAGGGGTGTACTTTTTGTTTTGATCTAACTCTTTTTTTAGGAGTTATGGGTTGTTATATTTCTTAATATTGGACATGATCGTCTCTTACTAGGTTGCTAGCTACCACTGCAACCCCGATTACTTCAAAAATCAAATAACTTTGAAAAGACTGCAGTATGAAAAGACATCAAAAATGCAGGTTTTAGTAGAAAAAATTATTCTCTCTTAGATATAATTTATTTTAGTTACAAAAATTTTTTAACCTAATTAATTTCCTTTAAAATGAGCTATTGAACAACTTTCTACGATGTTCCAGTGCCATGCTATCTGTGGAAAAGAAAAAAAAGAAAGAAAAAAAATATGCCGTTTGTGGAGAATAACGTAGTTAAATTTAATTTTCTTGATTTTCAAGCCAATATATTTCCCTTGCTGTTCAAGCCAAATAATAGAAGGTTTCCTATACAGGTGTTTCGGACAAGGTGGTTCTAATGGTGTACTTTTTGTTTTGATCTGATTTTTTTTAGGAGCTAGGGGTTTTTATATTTCTTAACATTGGACGTGATCGTCTCTTACTAGGTTGCTAGCTACCGCTGCAACCCGGATTGCTAGCTACCGCTGCAACCCGGATTGCTAGCTACCGCTGCCACCCGGATATATAAAAAAATTGAATTTTTTGGTCCGGAAATACATATTAAATCTCACGTCGGGTAGTTATTATGCACTAACTACATCCAACGACTATGACGTCATTGATCAATATTGTACATAAAAAATTAAGTTTTTCGTAAAAAAAATGATTCTATTTAAAAAAAAATTAATTACAAATGGCGCTAGATCTAGAGATTTTCTTTAAAATGAGCTATTGAACAATTCTCTACGATGTTCCAGTGCCAACCTATCTGTGGAAAAGAAGAAAGAAAAAAAACATGCCGTTTGTGGAGGATAACGTGGGTAAAGTCAATTTTCTTGATTTTCAAGCCAATATGTTTTCTTTGTTATTCAAGCCAAAGAGCGGTAAGTTTCCTTTATAGGGGTTTCGGACAAGGCGGTTCTAATGGTGTAATTTTTGTTTTGATCTGACTTTTTTTAGGAGTTAGGGGTTTTTACATTTCTTAACATTGGACGTGATTGTCTCTTACTAGTTTGCTAGATACCGCTGCAACCCAGATGTTAAGCAAAGAGACTCCTGGTTACAGCTGTCGCTGCAACCCGGATACCTTTACAATCTGGTTAGCTTTTAGCTAAACCTGGAACCACCGTATATCAGTTATTATCGGCAAGAGATCGTTCTTTTCTGTACTATGGGTTATAGTTCGTTCCTTATTGTATTAAGTTATGCAAGTTGCCCCCTGTTTAAATATTATTTTAGTTACAAAAAGGTTTTAACCCAATTAATTTCCTTTAAAATGAGCCATTGAACAACTCTCTACGATGTTCCAGTGCCAAGCTATCTATGGAATATAAAGTTTAAATACAACTTTACCACGAACTGTTTGATTGCTTCAAAAATCAAATATCTTTGGAAAGACAGCAGTATGAAAAGACATAACAAATGCAGTTCTTAGTGGAAAAATTTATTCTGTTTTAAAAATAATTTGTTTTATTTACAAAAGGTTTTTAACCCAATTAATTTCCTTTAAAATAAGGCATTGAACAGCTCTCTACGATGTTCTAGTGCCAAGCTATCTGTGGAAAAGAAGAAGAAGAAGAAGAAAGAAAAATATATCCCGTTTGTGGAGAATAGCGTGGTTAAAGTCAAATTGCTTGATTTTCAAGCCAATATATTTTCTTTGTTATTCAAGCCAAAGGGCGGTAAGTTTCCTTTATAGGGGTTTCGGAAAAAACGGTTCTAATGGTGTACTTTTTGTTTTGATCTAACTCTTTTTTTAGGAGTTATGGGTTTTTATATTTCTTAATATTGGACGTGATCGTCTCTTACTAGGTTGCTAGCTACCGCTGCAATCCGGATTGCTAGCTACCACTGCAACCCGGATAATACAAAAATCAAATATCTTTGAAAAGACTACAGTATGAAAAGACATCAAAAATGCAGATTTTAGTAGAAAAAATTATTCTCTCTTAGATATAATTTATTTTAGTTACAAAAGAATTTTAACCTAATTAATTTCCTTTAAAATGAGCTATTGAACAACTTTCTACGATGTTCCAGTGCCAAGCTATCTGTGGAAAAGAAAAAAAAAGAAAGAAAAAAAATATGCCATTTGTGGAGAATAACGTAGTTAAATTTAATTTTCTTGATTTTCAAGCAAATATATTTCCCTTGCTGTTCAAGCCAAATAACAGAAGGTTTCCTATACAGGGGTTTCGGACAAGGTGGTTCTAATGGTGTACTTCTTGTTTTGATCTGATTTTTTTTTAGGAGCTGTGGGTTTTTATATTTCTTAACATTGGACGTGATCGTCTCTTACTAGGTTGCTAGCTACCGCTGCAACCCGGATTGCTAGCTACCGCTGCAACCCGGATTGCTAGCTACCTTTGCCACCCGGATATATAAAAAAATTGAATTTTTTGGTCCGGAAATACATATTAAATCTCACGTCGGGTAGTTATTATGTACTAACTACATCCAACGAGTATGACGTCATTGTTCAATATTGTACATACAAAATTAAGTTTTTCTTAAAAAATTGATTCAATTTAAAAAAAAAATTAAGTACAAATGGCACTAGTTCTAGAGATTTCCTTTAAAATGAGCCATTGAACAATTCTCTACGATGTTCCAATGCCAAACTATCTGTGGAAAAGAAGAAAGAAAAAAAACATGCCGTTTGTGGAGGATAACGTGGGTAAAGTCAATTTTCTTGATTTTCAAGCCAATATGTTTTCTTTGTTATTCAAGCCAAAGGGCAGGAAGTTTCCTTTATAGGGGTTTCGGACAAGGCGGTTCTAATGGTGTAATTTTTGTTTTGATCTGACTCTTTTTTTAGGAGTTAGGGGTTTTTACATTTCTTAACATTGGACGTGATTGTCTCTTACTAGGTTGCTAGATACCGCTGCAACCCAGATGTTAAGCAAAGAGACTCCTGGTTACAGCTGTCGCTGCAACCCGGATACCGTTACAATCTGGTTAGCTTTTAGCTAAACCTGGAACCACCGTATATCAGTTATTATCGGCAAGAGATCGTTCTTTTCTGTACTATGGGTTATAGTTCGTTCCTTATTGTATTAAGTTATGCAAGTTGCCCCCTGTTTACATATTATTTTAGTTACAAAAGGGTTTTAACCCAATTAGTTTCCTTTAAAATGAGCCATTGAAGAACTCTCTATGATGTTCCAGTGCCAAGCTATCTGTGGAAAAGAAAAAAAAAGAAAAAAAAAGAAAAAAAATATCCCGTTTAGGCGGAATGTTGTAGTAGGTGCCACTTTTCTTGATTTCAAGCCAATATATTTCCCTTGCTGTTCAAGCCAAGGGACAGAAAGTTTCCTATATAGGGGTTTCGGAAAAGGCAGTTCTAATGGTTTACTTTTTGTTTTGATCTGACTCCTTTTTTAGGAGCTAAGGGTTTTTATATTTCTTAACACTGGACGTGATCGTCTCTTACTAGGTTGTTAGCTACCGCTGCAACCCGTATTTTAATCTGAAACATTTCTCAGGAGACAACATCGAAACTTGTTTCGATGACAAACATCGAAACAAGGTTTTGAGACATCAATTTTTTTCACCATTGTTGAAAGGTTCAGTAATTATGCGTAGCAATAGTTGTAGTAGAATTGGTAGCATTAGTAGCAGTATGCAAATAGCACCTTTTTTCAACATCCTTTTTATCACACGTTGAAATTTTTAACTTAATACCATCAACCGGTCCTGAAGCATTGCTTATACGTCCTCTTGACAACCTGTATGGGCAGAGTGTATTTAGATTTATTACAATACAGTTACAATATTGCCCAAAATTTTCGCCTTAATACCCTTAGGTATGTTGGTAGTAGTAGTAGTAGCACCAGTAGTTATAGTAGTAGCAGAGCAGTAGGAGTACAGTTAATAGTCGTAGTCTTATCTGTAGTAGCAGTAGTAGTAGTAGCAGTAATAATAATATCAGCAGTAGTAGTAGCTTTAGGAGTAGAAGCAGTAGTATTATGACGCAAATTATGTCTTTTGGTTAGTTCAACACCCCCCACAACAAACAGTAAGTTTTAATTTTACACACGAAATTATTCCTAAGATATTGCTGATATACCCTTTTGACAACCTGCATAAGGATGGCAGGTTGTCATCTGTACAACAGAAATATTCTCAGAAAATTTTACCTTCATACTTTCATAGGTTGTGGATTTTGAACTAGCCGGAAGAAACTATGTGTATTTATTTAATGCTGCTTCTACGGTTACTGTAACTAACGGCACTAATGACATTAAGTTGAAACTTTTAAGGAACGTTTAGGAGGAGTTTAAATTAAACGAAAAACTAAATAAAATTTGCACTTTACTAAAAAAAATTCCAATGAACGTGCATTGTCATTTTAATATCTATATGCTTATATTTATTCCTTAAAATCTTAATTAATTTTGGATTTCTTAAAGTTACAAAAGTGAAAACATTTAAAAGAATTTTTTCAGTAAAGTGCAAATCTTATTCTGGCTTTTAGAAAGCATAGGGATTTTGAAGTCTACTCTTGTTAATTTCTGCTCGTTTTGGGTTTCATTTATCTATTGATGCTGATTTGTGGTAGCTGTATGCTTGGTAGATTATTTCATTCTATTTTTCGTTTAATGGAGTTCTTGCATTTTTTTGAAAAACTTATTTTATGGAATTTTTTTAATGAATCGAAAGAAAGCATCGAAACCTTCGAGTATTTGGTAACAAAAATCTAGGGGGGGATAACTACCAAGACGAAAGAAACGGTGGAAATATTCATTTTTGATTATGAAAGTGATGGTGAATTAATATGAAGATAGATCGTGGCCTAAGAATGCATTGAACTCGAATCCTTCAGTTCGAGAGTTTTCTTCTTTATATGCCCAATTAGACAAGGAAATTTATACAGGGAGAAAGTAAAACTTTTAAAAAATACGACAATACACGCGAATTATACATAATGCTGAATATCCAACCATCCATAATAATAGGCGGTAAGTGAAGAGCTGCCTTTGTTAACAGAGATGATTTTTGTAATATTCACGTCATAGCTCTAATTTATCTAGTAGGGTTTCAGACAAGGTAGATCTAATGATGTACTTTTGTTTTGATCTGACTGTATTTTTAGGAGTTTTGGGTTTTTATGTTTCTTAGCATTGGACTGATCGTCTCTTGCTAGGTTGCTAGCTACTGCTGCAACCCAAATTATGAGAGGCAGCCTGGCCGAGTGGTCCAAGGCACTGGTGTTAGCCACCAATCTCTTCGGAGGCGTGGGTTCAAATCTTACCACTGGTATAATGTTTGAAAGACTGCAGTGTGAAAAGACATCAAAAATGCAGTTTTTGGTGGAAAATTTTATTCTCTTTTAGAAATAATTTATTTTAGTTACTATAGATTTTTAACCCAATTAATTTTCTTTAAAATGAGCCATTGAACAACTCTCTACGATGTTCCAGTGCCAAGCTATCTCTGGATACAAAAGAAAAAAGAAAAAAAAATCCCGTTTAGGCAGAATGTTGTAGTAGCTGCCACTTTTCTTAATTTTCAAGCCAATATATTTCCCTTGCTGTTCAAGCCAAGGAGCAGAAAGTTTCCTATACAGGGGTTTTGGACAAGGAGGTTCTAATGGTGTACTTTTTGTTTTGATCTGACTCCTCTGTTAGGAACTATGGGTTTTTATATTTCTTAACATTGGACGTGATCGTCTCTTACTAGGTTGCTAGCTACCGCTGCAACCCGGAAATTGTATAGGCAAGAGTTCGCTCTTATTGTAATTGATCAGCTAGAATCAAGACTGTCTTGAGGTTAAACTTCAGACTACAAGACGTAAACAGTTCTTGTAGTGAAGGTCCTAAAATATTCATTACTAATACGTTGTACTCATTCTCCTGACCACGACACTTGAATGCAAGTACACCATTTTCAGGGTCTTGAAGTGTCTTGGAATTATCGAAGTCACGAATTAGCTCGTTTTTTTACTTAGAGCCCAACTTGATAAGTACATCTTCGTTGCTGTCCATGTCTTCTGCATAGTACGTATGACAAACATCGTTGCGTCGAATTTTTACAACTAGACGATATTTCCCTAAAAGAATAGTTTCATGTTCAGGTGCCTCAAAAACTGCGATTTTATCTAATGCTGGCTCTTTTTTCGTCCCTTTCTTTTGACTCATTTTTTGCATTATAAATCAGACGATATCTTGTCAGTACTTAAAATCATTCTCCTAAAAAATGTGTCCCGGAGTTAGAACGTAGTAAAAAAAAACTAATTTGTTTTATTTTCAGGGTTTTTGCTACTTTTAATTAAATAGTTAGAATTATTGCTCAGACACCATAAATATTTTTGCAATTTGCATAATAACTTTAGCGATCCTGAACTGAGAACTAAAATAAAATAAAATTATCTTATCGAAAGATAAACGTGTAAATATTTTATATTCATTTAATACGTAATATATAATATTTATACACAATCTAATTAAAAGACGATCATTCGAAGAACATACCATTGCATATATCAGACTTAGTTAGCTGCTCGATTCCTTAAAAAAAATCTCATTTGTCAACTGAAACTAGAATCATTCCTAAAAATTTTAAATAAAATAATTTTATTTAACTTCAAAGTACAAAAATATTTATGGTGTCTGATCACTAATTTCCATTTTTTAATTCAAACCAGGAAAAAACACAAAATTATAAAATTAGTTTGGTTTTCCTTTTGCTTCAATTAACTCGCTACGCCATTTTTTTACGCCATTAATTTTATATCATCTTAGTTCAAAGTTATTATTGCATCCTGGAAACAAACTTTTTTGGCTTAATTCATAAAGTACGTATCTCTATATTGTTGTCCTATTGTGGTCCTAATAGTGTAATTCTTGTTTTGATCTGAATATTTTTTCAGGAGTTATGGGCTACTTTAGTTTTTACTATGGGGCGTGATCGTCTCTTAATAGTTAACGAGGTACCGCTGCATCCAGATTATGGGCTGGAAGTTCGTTCTTTACTGTAAATCATTTTATATTCCTTATTATGAATCTTAAAAACATTTTGGGGGAGGGGGGTTCAAACCTACTAAACCCTTTGGATACGTCCTTGAATGTTATTAATTTACTTTAAAATGATCCATTGAACAACTCTCTACGATGTTCCAGTGCTAAGCTATCTATGGAATATAAAGTTTAAAATAAAGCCTTACCACGAACTGTTTGATTGCTTCAAAAATTAAATGTCTTTGAAAAGACAGCAGTATGGAAAGACATCAAAAATACAGTTTTTAGTGGAAAAATTTATCCTGTTTTAAAATGATTTGTTTTAGTTACAAAAACTTTTTAATCCAATTAATTTTCTTTAAAATGAGCCATTGAACAACTTTCTACGATGTTCCAGTGCCAAGCTATCTCTGGAAAGAAAAGAAAGAAAGAAAAAAATATCCTGTTTAGGCAGAATGTTGTAGTAGCTGCCACTTTTCTTGATTTTCAAACCAATGTATTTTCCTTGCTGTTCAAGCCAAGGGACAGAAAGTTTCCTATACATTGGTTTCGGACAAGGCAGTTCTAATGCTGTGATTTTTGTTTTGATCTGACTCCTTTTTTAGGAACTATGGGTTTTTTTATTTCTTAACATTGGACGTGATCGTCTCTTACTAGGTTGCTAGCTACCGCTGCAACCCGGATCTTTTTTGATCTGAATCTTTTTTTAGGAGTTTTAGGTTTTTTTATTGGGTTTTGTTATTTCTTAACATTGGACGTGATCGTCTCTTATGAGGTTGCTAGCTACCGCTGCAACCCGGATTACTCCAATGATCGTCTTTTAATGTAATGTAATACAAACAAGAAAAAGCCTATGGCTTTTTCTTAATTGGAATAGTAAGAGACGACCTGGCTACAGCCTCAATCATGACATCATTGGTCAATCTTTAACATGAAAC
>NC_142813.1:28266418-28286418 GCF_049724085.1 Artemia sp. Qi Xiang Cuo
TTAGTAACAAGTAATAAAATGCATATTAACAGGTACACGATGTGAAAAAAAGAGGAAAAGTTGGAAATACTGACCACAAAAAAGCGTCTGGGGTGGACTCAGACAATGTCCGAATCCACCCTACTACCGTTGTCCGAAGCAACCCCACCCGCAATAAAAAGTCTGAAACCTCACTGACGCTGTAACTACTATAGATGCCGCCAAAAACTAAAATTTAAACAACTTAGCAGTACCATAGTTAAACGCTGCAACAGTCAACAAAATTCAATGACTAGTAATAACGGCCAAATAACATCACAAACAAAGAAAGATACAGGACGCCACACCAACCTTTTTTCGTTTTTTTTTCAAATATTTCAAAAACGATTGCACGTGTGATAACCAAACTACATACTCAAGTAGGGTACTAGAAGGGTACTTTTAGAAGGGTACTAGTAGGGTACTTTTTTTGGTGAATGTTAGAGGGCGTTGTAGGAAGAGAGGCTCTTGTCCAGACTCACCCCGTGTCCGAACCAACCCCACTCTCCCCTACTATGAAACAATGTCTGATATTAACAAGATTAGAAAAATATTGCAAAGTATTATAAAAATAATGTTTGGAGCTATAATAATGATATCTTATACTATCAAACATCTTGAATTAAATTCTAAAAATAGCGACTGGTATAATGAGAATTCTCTATGGTATTATAAAAACCTTAAATGATATTATCAAAATCCTTCATATATGGAACATCTTCATATATGGACGTTGCTTCTGTTCATATATGGACACTGCTTCTGTTCGTGATGCAATAGATGTGGCCTAAACAAACTTCCTAAGACGATTCACAGGGATGAAGTGGTACTACTTCGTCTCAAACACCCGATTGCTGACACTAACGGATCAGACCCCCAACTCTCGTCAGCTCGCCATAAGAACTCTACGGTGGTTTGACCACTTAATTTGCATGCCAGAAGAAGCTCCCGCCAGCATACTTTTCAATTTTGATTCCCCTCAACATGGCCGGAAGCGCCCCCGTGGAAGACCCCGGTTCAGATGGAGCTGTCACGCTTGCGCAGGACCGTTTGGAATGGAGGCAAAGAGTCTCATCCTCTCTATGCCGGACCACCAGTAGGAGCCTTAAGTCAAGTTAAATCAGAATATTTTCCACGGAAGAGGTGTTTCTGGAGTGATCGAGAAACCAATTAGAGATTGAAGTCTTATTCAAATGAAAAATGCTTAGGAGTAATTTTAAGGCTGAATCGTCCACAAGCATTTTTACAGGGAGGAGGATTCTCAGCGAGGATGGAACTGTCTGGACGAAATTTGACGAAAGGGGTACTTTATGTTGGATGATATTTTCACGGAGGAGATTTCCGTGAGGGGAAGGGTTATATTTGATAGAAAGTGAATAAGATTTATCGGCATAATTTGAAAAAGGGAACAGAAGATGTTCCATATATGAAGGATTTTGATAATATCATTTAAGGTTTTTATAATACCATAGAGAATTCTCATTATACCAGTCGCTATTTTTAGAATGTAATTCAAGATTTTTTATAGTATAAGATATCATTATTATAGCTCCAAAAATTATTTTGATAATACTTGGCAATATTTTGCTAATCTTGTTAATAGCAGACATTGTTTCATAGTAGGGGAGAGTGGGGTTGGTTCGGACACGGGGTGAGTCTGGACAAGAGCCTCTCTTCCTACAACGCCCTCTAACATTCACCAAAAAAATACCATAGACGTGCCATCTAGTACCCTACTTGAGTATGTAGTTTGGTTATCACACGTGCAATCGTTTTTGATATATTTGAGAAAAATCGAAAAAAGGTTGGTGTGGCGTCCTGTATCTTTCTTTGTTTGTGATTTTATTTGGCCGTTATTACTAGTCATTGAATTTTGTTGACTGTTGCAGCGTTTAACTATGGTATTGCTAAGTTGTTTAAATTTTAGTTTTTGGCGGCATCTATAGTAGTTACAGCGTCAGTGAGGTTTCAGACTTTTTATTGCGGGTGGGGTTGCTTCGGACAACGGTAGTGGGATGGATTCGGACATTGTCTGAGCCCACCCCAGACGCTTTTTTGTGGTCAGTATTTCCAACTTTTCCTCTTTTTTTCACATCGTGTACCTGTTAATATGCATTTTATTACTTGTTACTAAAAACAGTTTCTTTGAGAATGCCTCGATCATACAAAAGGAAGAAAAAAGACCCTCCCGTTAACCTAGAAAGCACGAAGAAAGCAGTTGGGGCTTATCTGAGAAAGGAAGGAACATTAAGACAAATTGCAGAAAACTTCAGCATAAAGAAGTCCACGCTACTGGACAATGCCAGGCGCTTGAGGCCGCAGACAGGAGAAGCGGATAAAAGTGTCAACGAAGAGCTTGGGCCACTGTAGATAAACTTCCAGGCGAGACCAAAACACAACAGGCAAGTTTTTGAAAGCAAACACGAGCAAAAGCTTGCTGAATACTTTTGGATTTGTTTGATAATAAACCATGAGTTGAGAATAATTGAAGCAAGAACATTTTCTTACTCTCACGCCCGTGTAAATAAAATTTCTGTACGGGAAAAGTGGTGATTGAATGAAGCAGTGTTAATGTAATTAATTCGTTCATTTTTGAAGTGGAAGTCCAACATCTTGGTGAGGATGCCAGAAGCCACAAGTCAGGCCAGAGCCTCCGGCTTCAACAAAACTGTCGTTCAGACGTTTTTTGACAAGCTACTTGATGTCTATGGAAGGTTTGGAGCCAAACTGACGGCTGATCGCATCTGGAACGTTGACGAGACAGGTATAGTCACCGTGCTTCCACCACCAAAAGTCCTAGCACCAACTGGACAAAAACAGGTTGGTCAGACTGTGTCTGCAGAAAGAGGTCAAAACGTGACTGCTGTATGTTTCGCCAGTGCGTCTGGAGCGACTATTCCACCAGTCTTCATTTTTCCGCGAGTGAATTTCATACCTAGAATGACAAACGAAGGCCCCCCTTTTTGCCTTGTGCTTGCAAACCCTAGTGGTTGGGTCAACGGCGACTTGTTCTTGGAGGCTATGCGACACTTCACGAAAATAACCAAGCCAGATGAAGAGACTCCCATCCTACTGCTCATGGACAACCATGATAGCCATCTGGATGTACGTGTGATCGAACACTGTAATATATATATATATATATATATATATATATATATATATATATATATATATATATATATATATATATATATATATATATATATATATATACCCCTCCCCTCCTAACGCTCACCATTTCCCCAAACATATCCAATCAAAATTTTGAAATAACCATTTTGTTCAAAGTAGTGGAAAGTTCTGGAAATTAGGTCTTTGAGGATGGCAACCCCCCCAAAAGTTCTAAGACTAAGGGTTGTAAGTTAAGCCGTGGGGACATATAAGAATATTTATAAAGCGTTGTTTAGGAAACTTAAAAAATTGATTGGAAATTGAAAGGGTTAGTGCCCTTTTTAATAGTCGAAAGTGATTGGAGGGCAACTAACCGCCCTCTCACGCCCACCATTTCCCCGAAAACATTCAAAAGAAATTTCTGATATCAAATTCTACTTTAGTTACTTTTGGCTATCTTGGAAAGGGGTTGGGTTAGGAAAATGAAACTTTCAGGGATGGATTCTACATGCTAAGGTTTGTCCCGGGAAGGTACTTTGAAGTACCTACCTCCAGTCCCCCCTCTATATAATGGTAAATTACTGCACATTACTAGTTGTTTTAGTTCACATTTCATCCTATATTATTATCATAAATATAAATCCCTGCTTTCCTTACACAACTTCAGCTTTTAACCTTGTTCATTAAAATATATTCCAAAATCCTATTTTCATTTAACATTCATCTCTTTAAACTTATTTACTATCTAGCTGACCTGCTTATGGAACCCATTTGTGATGTCACAACTTTGCTTATCATAAACCCTTTAAGGGTAGCTTGCAGGTGCCATGGGGTATTTTTTTGGGGTGGCTAAATCTGGCTCACCCTCTAAGAAATATACCCCTCCCACTCACGGAACTCCTCCGTGGAATTTTCATCCAACGTAAAGTGCACATCCACCTGTCAAATTCCCTCCATGTCTCTAAAGCGATGTCTCCATGTCTCTAAATTCTCTAAAGTCGACTCTGATGTTCGTAGCGCTTATGTTTTAGCGCTTCACAAATCTTTAAATAAGCTTCTAAAGTAGAATTTTGGAAAATTTTGAGTTTGGGGGGAAGGGGGATTTCAAAAACATCTTCCCATAATTTAATTTGTCCTCTGAAGTCGATTCTGATATTTGTAGCGCTGTATCTATTAGTGCTTTAGAAATATTTAAAAAGCTTCTAAAGTTGAATTTTGGCATATTTTGAGTTTGAGGCAAAGGGGGATTTCAAAAACATCTTCCCATGACATAAATTGTCCTCTAAAGTCGACTCTGATGTTTGTAGCGCTCTATGTCTTAGCACTTTACAAATATTTAAAAAAGCTTCTAAAGTAGAATTTTGGAAAATTTTGAGTTTGGGGCGAAGGGGGATTTCAAAAACATCATCCCATAACATAATTTGGCCTCTAAAGTCAATTCTGATGTTTGTAGCGCGCTATCTATTAGTGCTTTAGAAATATTTAAAAAGCTTCTAGAGTAGAATCTTAGAAAATTTTGAGTTTGGGGGAAGAGGGATTTCAAAACATCTTCCCATGACATAACTTGTCCTCTAAAGTAGATTCTGATGTTTGTAGCGCTCTATGTCTTAGCGCTTTACAAATATTTAAAAAAGCTTCTAAAGTAGCGCTCTATCTATTAGTACTTTAGAAATATTTAAAAAGCTTCTAAAGTAGAATTTTGGAAAATTTTGAGTTTGGGGCAAAGGGGGATTTCAAAAACATCTTCCCATGACATCAATTGTCCTCTAAAGTCGATTCTGATGTTTGTAGCGCTCTATGTCTAAACGCTTTACATATATTTAAAAAAGCTTCCAAAGTAGAATTTTGGAAAATTTTGAGTTTTGGGGGAAGGGGGATTTCAAAAACATCTTCCCATAACATATTTTGTCCTCTAAAGTTGATTCTGGTGTTTGTATCGCTCTATGTCTTAGCGCTTTATAAATATTTAAAAAAGCTTCTAATTTAGAATTTTGGAAATTTTTTAGTTTGGGGGAAGGGGGATTTCAAAAACATCTTCCCATAACTTAATTTGTACTCTGAAGTTGATTCTGATGTTTGTACTCTATCTATTAGTGCTTTAGAAATATTTAAAAAGCTTCTAAACTAGAATTTTGGAAAATTTTGAGTTTGGGGGAAAGGGGGATTTCAAAAACATCTCCCCATTACATAACTTGTCCGCTAAATTTGATTCTGATGTTTGTAGCGCTCTATGTCTTAGTGCTTTACAAATATTTAAAAAAAGTTCCTAAAGTATAATTTTGGAAAATTTTGAGTTTGGGGGGAAGGGAGATTTCAAGTACATCTTCCCATAACATAATTTGTCCTCTAAAGCTGATTCTGATGTTTGTAGCGCTCTATGTTATAGAGCTTTAGAAATATTTAAAAAAGCTTCTAAAGTATAATTTTGGAAAATTTTGAGTTTGGGGCAAAGGGGGATTTTAAAAACATCTTCCCATGACATAAATTGTCCTCTAAAGTCGATTCTGATGTTTGTAGCGCTTTATGTCTTAGCGCTTGACAAAGATTTAAAAAATCTTCTAAAGTAGAATTTTGGAAAATTTTGAGTTTGGGGGAAAGGCGATTTCAAGAACATCTACCCATAACATATTTTGTCCTCTGAAGTCGATTCTGATATTTGTAGCACTCTATCTATTAGTGCTTTAGAAATATTTAAAAAACTTCTAAAACAGAATTTTGGAAAATTTTGAGTTTGGGGCAAAGTGGGATTTAAAAAACATCTTCCAATGACATAAATTGTCCTCTAAAGTCGATTCTGATGTTTGTAGCGCTCTATGTCTTAGCACTTTACAAATATTTAAAAAAGCTTCTAAAGTAGAATTTTGGAAAATTTTGAGTTTGGGGCGAAGGGGGATTTCAAAAACATCTTCCCATAACATAATTTGTCCTCTAAAGTCAATTCTGATGTTTGTAGCATGCTATCTATTAGTGCTTTAGAAATATTTAAGCAGCTTCTAGAGTAGAATTTGGGAAAATTTTGATTTTGGGGGGAAGGGGGATTTCAAAACATCTTCCCATGACATAAATTGTCCTCTAAAGTTGATTCTGATGTTTGTAGCGCTCTATGTCTTAGTGCTTTACAAATATTTAAAAAAGCTTCTAAAGTAGAATTTTGGAAAATTTTGAGTTTGGGGGGAAGGGGATTTAAAAAAAATCTTCCCATAATATACTTTTTCCTCTGAAGTCAATTCTGATATTTTTAGCACTCTATCTATTAGTGCTTTAGAAATATTTAAAAAGCTTCTAAAGTAGAATTTTGGAAAATTTTGAGTTTGGGGCAAAGGGGGATTTCAAAAACATCTTCCCATGACATAAATTGTCCTCTAAAGTCGATTCTGATGTTTGTAGCGCTCTATGTCTTAACACTTTACATATATTTAAAAAAGCTTCTAAAGTAGAATTTTGGAAAATTTTGAGTTTTGGGGGAAGGGGGATTTCATAAACATCTTCCCATAATATAATTTGTCCTCTTAAGTTGATTCTGGTGTTTGTATCGCTCTATGTCTTAGCGCTTTAGAAATATTTAAAAAAGCTTCTAAAGTAGAATTTTGGAAAATTTTTAGTTTGGGGGAAGGGGGATTTAAAAAACATCTTCCCATAACTTAATTTGTCCTCTGAAGTTGATTCTGATGTTTGTACTCTATCTAATAGTGCTTTAGAATTATTTAAAAAGCTTCTAAAGTAGAATTTTGGAAAATTTTGAGTTTGGGGCAAAGGGGGATTTCAAAAACATCTCCCCATGACATAAATTTTCCTCTAAAGTCGATTCTGATGTTTGTAGCGCTCTATGTCTTAGCGCTTTACAAATATTAAAAAAAAGTTTCTAAAGTAGAATTTTGGAAAATTTTGGGTTTGGGGGAAGGGGGATTTCAATGACATCTTCCCATAACATAATTTGGCCTCTAAAGTTGATTCTGATGTTTGTAGCGCTCTATGTCTTAGCGCTTTAGAAATATTTAAAAAAGCTTCTAAAGTAAAGTTTTGGAAAATTTTGAGTTTGAGGCTAAGGGGGATTTCAAAAACATCTTCCCATGACATAAATTGTCCTCTAAAGTCAATTCTGATGTTTGTAGCGCTCTATGTCTTAGCGCTTGACAAAGATTTTAAAAATCTTCTAAAGTAGAATTTTGGAAAATTTTGAGTTTGGGGGAAAGGGGATTTCAAGAACATCTACCCATAACATATTTTATCCTCTGAAGTCGATTCTGATATTTGTAGCACTCTATCTATTATTGCTTTATAAATATTTAAAAAACTTCTAAAGCAGAATTTTGGATAATTTTGAGTTTGGGGCAAAGGGGGTTTTCAAAAACATCTTCCCATGACATAAATTGTCCTCTAAAGTCGATTTTGATGTTTTTACCGCTCTGTGTCTTAGCGCTTTAGAAATATTTAAAAAAGCTTCTAAAGTAGAAATTTGGAAAATTTTGAGTTTGGGGGGAAGGGGGATTTCAAGGACATTTTCCCATAACATAATTTGGCCTCTAAAGCTGATTCTGATGTTTGTAGCGCTCTATGTCTTAGCGCTTTACAAATATTTTAAAAAGCTTCTAGAGTAAAACTTTGGAAATTTTTGAGTTTGAGGGGATGGGGGATTTAAAACATCTTCACATAACAATTTGTCATCTAAAGTCGATTCTGATGTTTGTAGCACTCTTACGTCTTAGCGCTTTACAAATATTTAAAAAAGTTTCTGAAATAGAATTTTGACATAATTTGTCCTCTAAAGTCAATTCTGATATTTGTAGTGCTCTGTCTATTAGTGCTTTAGAAATATTTAAAAAGCTTCTAAAGTAGAATTTTGGAAAATTTTGGGTTATGGGCAAAGGGGGATTTCAAAAAAATCTTCCCATGACATAACTTGTCCTATAAAGTCAATTCTGATGTTTATAGCGCTCTGTGTCTTACCTAGACCCCAGCACCATGCCAGCGCATCAACCGAACGCCACCAACGAGAGGCTCGGTTGACCTCCGCAGAAGTGTCACAACGTCGATGGCGCCCCGCACATGGGCCGCTGGAAGAGGCGATGGTGTTTGGTTGACTTTGAATTAATTTTGCGGCAATTCTTTATTGCGTCAACCGCAAAGTTGAAGCTATTCTTTTCTCGTGTGGTTTAAGTATTTCGATTTTCCTGATTAGAAATCAAACAGGGCTTGCACTATTCCCAAATTTTTAGGATTTCCCCTAAAATCTATGTGCCACCCCAAAAATAATTTTGTTCCCCAAATCCCCGAAAATCATCCAATCATGTTGCCACCCCTAGTGATTTATCACTAGTGACTATCTCTGCCAGATATTACTTTGTATACCATAATTCTTCACTACTCTCTTGTACGTTGATTTTCGTCTCTTGTCTTACTTTGCATATAAACCAGACAGATATAATTGCAATATACACGGTTCTTCATATGCTGACAAAAGTATCGTCTTTATGAGATTAAGCAATAAAAACAAGTTTATTTTTTAACTGAAAGTAAGGAGCGACGTTAAAACTTAAAATCAACAATAATTATACCGTATATTAAAGGGACTGTCCCCTCCTCCACGCCTTGCTCTTTACGTTACTTTAGCGTAAAGAGATAGGGGTTGAGGAGGGGACAGCCCCTTTCATATACGGAATAATTATTGTTCATTTTAAGTTTTAACGTCGCTCCTTACTTTCAGTATATTGTTTGATGGTTGTGAGTGTTGTTTCTTAGTTCTGTTCTGTTTGTTGGTAATATGATTTGATGTTGTTTCATAGTTCTGTTTATTGGTCAACTTTTTTGATGTTTTTTTTTATAGTTATGTTCTGTTTGTTGGTCAACTTGTTTGATGTTTTTTCATAGTTCTGTTCTGTTTGTTGGTTATATGATTTGATGTTTTTTCAAAGTTCTGTTCTGTTTGTTGGTTATATGATTTGATGTTTTTTCATAGTTTTGTTCTGTTTGTTGGTTATATGATTTAATGTTGTTTCATAATTCTGTTCTGTTTGTTGGTTATATGATTTGATGTTGTTTCATAGTTTGTTGGTCAACTTGTTTGATGTTTTTTCATAGTTGTGTTCTGTTCGTTGGTTTGATGTTTCTAAGCCTATCCAATCCGAACAGAAGTTTACATCATTGCCAGATAAGAGCGTCTAACGGGACAAGATCACGTGTCTCTTTCTAGGTCAATCGGGGGGCCGGAAATACGAACGGGGCAAGATCATTAACACCTATTTCTATGCCACTGGATTTACCCAAGGTTTCTCTTACATCACAAAAGGATGTCAAATCAAAGGAACATTCAGAAATTACTTTTAGTGGATTATTTGGGCGAAACATATTAATCGACATTTTAAGGATTTTTTGGGGGGATGAAGCAGTTTGAGACATTTTAGATGATGATTTGAGGTGAAACTTTGTGGTCGCTAGAATAGACAAGTATACAATATTGGACTAGTGAGAGAATCATGAGTATGAACTATCAATGGCTCTAACAACAATGGACATCAACCTCTAGGGGGCACCTCTCCCCAACCCCTAAGACAACTTTCCACCATTCCAACTTTTTTTCGACGCCCCCCAATTTTCAATATAAAGGCTCAATTTAAGAGTTAAAAATGTCTAAGAAAAAAGTTGGCAGAACGTCAACTTTGACCTCATCTATCAGAATTTACAGAAGCGAATGTTTGGCCATCCAATTCTGTTACTTTCTACCTCACATATCACATATTCTATTTAGAATGTTACCCAATTTTTTTTGAAATGCCCCCCCCCTCCCCACCCCCCGTGACCAAAACATGTTTCCCCATTATGACTTTTATATTAACGAATCTTAGCGCATCAGCTATTCATGCAAACATCCACCAATAAAATCCATATTAAAAGAAATTTTTCGTAACTCTAAAAATTATACACTTCGAAACCTATATTTTCAAATGACATTTCTGACCGATCTGATAAAATTCTTGCTAGAAACAGCTTGCAGACGCACACGAAACGTTGAAGGTTCATTGTTCACTAATAAAATTTAGGTCATACGTGTTGTAAGAATCAGAGCAAATGTTTAGGGAATAATCAACAAGAGATGTAATAACACCTCCTTTAACTAGTGGGGGAGGAGTGGTTGAATTTAAAATGTACAATTTCTAATGATGTGTTTGTACAAAGGGGGAATATATCCTTTCTCCATGCGGGATATTAGATTTCGCACTATCGCCACAATAGGCCCCCCCATCCTAGCATGTAATACCGGAAAAATAAGGTTATAATTAGGTGCAAATGTAGAAGACATTCATAGTTGCTAAAATATAGATCGTTTTCAGACAGTACAATGCAAACAGGAAAAACATATAAAGGGTTGTAAAAGAATAAAATAAAAACAATAACACGCACAATTTAAAACAGAATGAGAGAAGAGGACTGACTCCGGAGGAGCAGAGAGGGTCTTTGAGGGACGGAGGACCGTTTTTTTGGTCAACAGGTCAACATTAACATTTTTTCCGCTGTTATATTTATAATTTATTTTTTCGCTGTGCAAAGCAGTAATTTTCAAGTGTAAAGTTAATATTATCCAGCGTCCATCCGCTAAGGTACCAGCTTGGTCGCTGCCTGCCTTTGAGGAAGTATCCAGTCCCCTGAATGGTTTGTTTGAGCTCTAACACAGCACCCAGGGCACATTTTTTCACCAAAAATATCAGGGTGGATCTTAATATACGCAAAAAGAACCATGTATTATAGAAAATCGGGGGTCCTAGCATGCAAACCAGGGGGTTAAGAGGGAGGGTAGTGATATTACGTGCACATTTAAGACATACGAAGAGCTTTTAAGGGAATACCCATTTTTCATTTAGATAAATTAATCGATATTTCACTGCACCTACATCATTAGATGCAGACCCCCAGAATGTACGGATTTACAGAGACAATTTCTAATGATGGGTTTATACAAAGGGAAAATATATTCTTTTTTCATGCGGGATATTAGATTTCTCACTATCGCAACAATACTTCCCCCCTCTTAGCATGCAATACAGGGGGAATAAGGTTGTAGTGAGGATGCAAGTATAGAACACATTAATAGTCACTTAAAAAAATAGATCTTTTTCAGACAGGACAATGCAAATGAGAAAAACATGAAATGGGATAATAAAAGAATAAAATGAAAACAAAGACACGCGCAATTTAAAAGAAAATAAGGGGAGAGGGCTCCAAGGGAGGGGGAGCGTCTTTGAGGGACAGAGGGCCTTTTTCTTTATTAACAGCATGGTTTACCTTGTCACTGAATTTTCGTTGAAATGTAAGAGTTAGAATATTTCAATGGTTTTTTGTCGTGGTTTACCTTGTCACTGTTACATTCTATTGATGTTTCAAAATTCATTTTGGATTTATTTCATTGAAATGTAAGAGATGGAATATTTCAGTAGTGTTTTGTCTTGGTTTACCTTGTCACTGTTACACTTTGAAGATGTTTCAAAGTTCATTTTGGATTTTTTTTCGTTGAAATGTAAAAGTTGGTATATTACAGTAGTGTTTTGATACTGTTTACCTTGTCACTATTACATTCTCTTGATGTTTCAAAGTTCATTTTGGATTTCTTTTTTCTTTGAAATGTACGAGTTGGAGTATTTCAGTAGTGTTATGTCATGGTTTACCATGTCGCTATTACATTCTTTAGATTTTTCAAAGTTCATTTTGTATTTTTTTTTTTCGTTGAAATGTAAGAGTTGGAATATTTCAGTAGTGTTTTATCGTGGTTTACCATGTCACTGTTACATTTTCTTGATGTTTAAAACCTCATTTTGGATTTTTTCGTTTTAATTTAAGAGTTGGAATATTTCTGTAGTGTTTTGTCGTGGTTTACCTTGTCATTGTTAAATTCTCTTCATGTTTCAAAGTTTATTTTGGATTTTTTTTTTTGTTGAAATGTAAGAGTTGGAATATTTCAGTAGTGTTTTATCGTGGTTTACCTTGTCACTGTTACATTCTCTTGATGTTTCAAAGTTCATTTTGAATTTTTTTGTTGAATTGTAAGAGTTGGAATATTTCAGTAGTGTTTCGTCATGGTTTACCTTGTCACTGTTACATTCACTGGATGTTTCAAAGTTCATTTTGGATTTTTTTCGTTGAAATGTAAGAGTTGGAATATTTCAGTAGCGTTATGTAACAGTTTACCTTGTCACTGTTAAATTCTGAAGATGTTTCAAAGTTCATTTTGGATTTTTTATTGTTGTTGGAATGTAAGAGTTGGAATATTTCAGTAGTGTTTTGTCATGGTATCACCTTATCACTGTTATATTCTCTTGATGTTTCAAAATTCATTTTGGATTTTTTTTTCTTTGAAATGTAAGAGTTGGAACATTTCAGTAGTGATATGACATGGTTTACCATGTCACTATTACATCCTCTTGATGTTTCAAAGTTGATTTTGGATTTTTTTTTTTTAATGTAAGAGCTGGAATATTTCAGTAGTGTTTTGTCGTGTTTTACCTTGTCACTGTTACATTCTGAAGATGTTTAAAAGTTCTTTTTGTATTTTTTCGTTGAAATGTAAGAGCTGGAATATTTCAGTAGTGTTTTTTTTGTGGTTTACCTTGTTACTGTTACATTCTCTTGATGTTTCAAAGTTCATTTTGGATTTTTTTTCGTTGAAATGTAAGAGTTGGAATATTACAGTAGTGTTTTGATGCTGTTTACCTTGTCACTATTACATTCTCTTGATGTTTCAAAGTTGATTTTGGATTTTTTTTTTTGAAATGTAAGAGCTGGAATATTTCAGTAGTGTTTTTTGTAGTTTACCTTGTCACTGTTACATTCTCTTGAACTGTTACACTGTTACATTCACTTACATTCAAAGTTCATTTCAATGAACTTTGAAACATCTAGAAAACGTAATAGACCAAAGGTAAACCACGACAAGACACTACGGAAATATTTCAACTCTTACATTTCAATGAAATAAATCCTAAATGAACTTTTAAACATCTTCAGAATGTAACAGTGACATGATAAACCACGACGAAACACTACTGAAATATTCCAACTCTTACATTTCAACGAAAAAATAAAAAAAGAACTTTGAAACATCTTCAGAATGTATCAGTGACAAGGTAAACCACGACAAAACACTACTGAAATATTCCAACTCTTATATTTCAACGAAAAAAATCCACAATGAACTTTGAAACATCAAGAGAACGTAACAGTGACAACGTAAACCACAAAAAAACACTACTGAAATAGTCCAGCTCTTACATTTCAAAGAAAAAAAAATCCAAAATCAACTTTGAAACATTAAGAGGATGTAATAGTGACATGGTAAACCATGTCATATCACTACTGAAATGTTCCAACTCTTACATTTCAAAGAAAAAAAAATCCAAAATGAATTTTGAAACATCAAGAGAATATAACAGTGATAAGGTGATACCATGACAAAACACTACTGAAATATTCCAACTCTTACATTCCAACAACAATAAAAAATCTAAAATGAACTTTGAAACATCTTCAGAATTTATCAGTGACAAGGTAAACTGTTACATAACGCTACTGAAATATTCGAACTCTTACATTTCAAAGAAAAAAATCCAAAATGAACTTTGAAACATCCAGTGAATGTAACAGTGACAAGGTAAACCATGACGAAACACTACTGAAATATTCCAACTCTTACATTTCAACGAAAAAATTCCAAATGAACTTTTAAACATCAAGAGAATGTAACAGTGACATGGTAAACCACGATAAAACACTACCGAAATATTCCAACTCTTACATTTCAACAAAAAAAATCCAAAATAAACTTTGAAACATGAAGAGAATTTAACAATGACAAGGTAAACCACGACAAAACACTACTGAAATATTCCAACTCTTACATTTCAACGAACAAATCCAAAATGAGGTTTGAAACATCAAGAAAATGTAACAGTGACAAGGTAAACCACGATAAAACACTACTGAAATATTCCAACTCTTAAATTTAAACGAAAAAAAAATCCAAACTCAACTTTGAAACATCAAGAGAATGTAATAGTGACATGGTAAACCATGTCATAACACTACTGAAATACTCCAACTCGTACATTTCAAAGAAAAAAGAAATCCAAAATGAACTTTGAAACATCAAGAGAATGTAATAGTGACAAGGTAAACAGCATCAAAACACTACTGTAATATTCCAACTCTTACATTTCAACGAAAAAAAATCCAAAATGAACTTTGAAACATCAAGAGAATGTAACAGTGACAAAATAAACTACAAAAAAAACACTACTGAAATATTCCAGCTCTTACATTTCAAAGAAAAAAAAATCCAAAATCAACTTTGAAACATCAAGAGAATGTAATAGTGACAAGGTAAACAGCATCAAAACACTACTGTAATATTCCAACTCTTACATTTCAACGAAAAAAAATCCAAAATGAACTTTGAAACATCAAGAGAATGTAACAGTGACAAGGTAAACCACAAAAAAAACACTACTGAAATATTCCAGCTCTTACATTTCAAAAAAAAAAAATCCAAAATCAACTTTGAAACATCAAGAGAATGTAATAGTGACATGGTAAACCATGTCATATCACTACTGAAATGTTCCAACTCTTACATTTCAAAGAAAAAAAATCCAAAATGAATTTTGAAACATCAACAGAATATAACAGTGATAAGGTGATACCATGACAAAACACTACTGAAATATTCCAACTCTTACATTCCAACAACAATAAAAAATCCAAAATGAACTTTGAAACATCTTCAGAATTTAACAGTGACAAGGTAAACTGTT
This sequence comes from Artemia sp. Qi Xiang Cuo, assembly GCF_049724085.1. Classification (NCBI taxonomy): domain Eukaryota; kingdom Metazoa; phylum Arthropoda; class Branchiopoda; order Anostraca; family Artemiidae; genus Artemia; species Artemia sp. Qi Xiang Cuo. The sequence continues at coordinate 28,281,346 of NC_142813.1, forward strand.
ACATAACTCTACTGAAATATTCCAACTCTTACATTTCAACGAAAAAAATCCAAAATGAACTTTGAAACATCCAGTGAATGTAACAGTGACAAGTTAAACCATGACGAAACACTACTGAAATATTCCAACTCTTAAAATTCAACAAAAAAATTCCAAATGAACTTTTTGAAACATCAAGAGAATGTAACAATGACAAGGCAAACCACGAAAAAACACTACTGAAATATTCCAACATTTACTTTCAACAAAAAAAATCCAAAATGAACTTTGAAACATGAAGAGAAATTAAAAATGACAAGGTAAACCACGACAAAAAACTACTTAAATATTACAACTCTTAAATTAAAACGAAAAAATCCAAAATGAGGTTTGAAACATCAAGATAATGTAACAGTGACAAGTTAAACCACGATAAAACACTACTGAAATATTCCAACTCTTACATTTCAACGAAAAAAAAAAATCCAAAATCAACTTTGAAACATCAAGAGAATGTAATAGTGACATGGTAAACCATGTCATAACACTACTGAAATACTCCAACTCGTACATTTCAAAGAAAAAAGAAATCCAAAATTAACTTTGAAACATCAAGAGAATGTAATAGTGACTACAGGTAAACAGTATCAAAACACTACTGTAATATTCCAACTCTTACATTTCAACGAAAAAAAATCCAAAATTAACTTTGAAACATCTTAAAAGTGTAACAGTGACAAGGTAAACCAAGACAAAACACTACTGAAATATTCCATTTCTTACATTTCAATGAAATAAATCCAAAATGAATTTTGAAACATCAATAGAATGTAACAGTGACAAGGTAAACCACTACAAAAAACCATTGAAATATTCTAACTCTTACATTTCAACTAGAAAAATCATAAATGAGCTTTTAAAAGACAATGGAATTTTAATGCTCCGCGGACAACACGGCATATGATAAAAAACGGCCCTCCGTCCCTCACAGACGCTCCCTCCTCCCTTGGATCACTCGCCCTGTCGTGGCTTTTACTGTTCTATGAACTTTGTTTTTTATTTTATTCTTTTATTATAAAATTTCATGTTTTCCTTAGGTTAAGTTTCATGTCTGTAAAATATTTATTTTTTTAAGTGAATATTAATTTGTTCTATACTATCATCCTCACTAAAACCTTCTTCCCCCTGTATTGCATGCTAAGAGGGGGGAAGTATTGTTGCGATAGTGAGAAATCTAATATCCCGCATGAAAAAAGAATATATTTTCCCTTTGTATAAACCCATCATTAGAAATTGTCTCTGTAAATCCGCACATTCTGGGGGTCTGCGTCTAATGATGTAGGTGCAGTGAAATATCGATTAACTTATCTAAATGAAAAATGGGTATTCCCTTAAAAGCTCTTCGTGTGTCTTAAATATGCACCTAATATCACTCCCCTCCCTCAAAGGCAGGCAGCGACCAAGCTGGTACCTTAGCGGATGGACGCTGGATAATATTAAATTTACACTTGAAAATTACTGCTTTGCACAGCGAAAAAATAAATTATAAATATAACAGCAGAAAAAATGTTAATGTTGACCTGTTGACCAAAAAACGGTCCTCCGTCCCTCAAAGACGCTCTCTGCTCCTCCGGAGTCTTCTTCTCTCATTCTGTTTTAAATTGTGCGTGTTATTGTTTTTATTTTATTCTTTTACAACCCTTTATATGTTTTTCCTGTTTGCATTGTACTGTCTGAAAACGATCTATATTTTAGCAACTATGAATGTCTTCTACATTTGCACCTAATTATAACCTTATTTTTCCGGTATTACATGCTAGGATGGGGGGGCCTATTGTGGCGATAGTGCGAAATCTAATATCCCGCATGGAGAAGGGATATATTCCCCCTTTGTACAAACACATCATTAGAAATTGTACATTTTAAATTCAACCACTCCTCCCCCACTAGTTAAAGGAGGTGTTATTACATCTCTTGTTGATTATTCCCTAAACATTTGCTCTGATTCTTACAACACGTATGAACTAAATTTTATTAGTGAACAATGAACCTTCAACGTTTCGTGTGCGTCTGCAAGCTGTTCCTAGCAAGAATTTTATCAGATCGGTCAGAAATATCATTTGAAAATATAGGTTTCGAAGTGTATAATTTTTAGAGTTACGAAAAATTACTTTTAATATGGATTTTATTGGTAGATGTTTGCATGAATAGCTGATGCGCTAAGATTCGTTAATATAAAAGTCATAATGGGGAAACATGTTTTGGTCACGGGGGGTGGGGGTGGGGTGGGATTTCAAAAAAAATTGGGTAACATTCTAAATAGAATATGTGATATGTGAGGTAGAAAGTAACAGAATTGGATGGCCAAACATTCGCTTCTGTAAATTCTGATAGATGAGGTCAAAGTTGACGTTCTGCCAACTTTTTTCTTAGACATTTTTAACTCTTAAATTGAGCCTTTATATTGAAAATTGGGGGGTGTCGAAAAAAAAGTTGGAATGGTGGAAAGTGGTCTTAGGGGTTGGGGAGAGGTGCCCTCTAGAGGTTGATGTCCATTGTTGTTAGAGCCATTGATAGTTCATACTCATGATTCTCTCACTAATCCAATATTGTATACTTGTCTATTCTAGCGACCACAAAGTTTCACCTCAAATCATCATCTAAAATGTCTCAAACTGCTTCATCCCCCCAAAAAAATCCTTAAAATGTCGATTAATATGTTTCGCCCAAATAATCCACTAAAAGTAATTTCTGAATGTTCCTTTGATTTGACATCCTTTTGTGATGTAAGAGAAACCTTGGGTAAATCCAGTGGCATAGAAATAGGTGTTAATGATCTTGCCCCGTTCGTATTTCCGGCCCCCCGATTGACCTAGAAAGAGACACGTGATCTAGTCCCGTTAGACGCTTTTATCTGGCAATGATGTAAACTTCTGTTCGGATTGGATAGGCTTAGAAACATCAAACCAACGAACAGAACACAACTATGAAAAAACATCAAACAAGTTGACCAACAAACTATGAAACAACATCAAATCATATAACCAACAAACAGAACAGAATTATGAAACAACATTAAATCATATAACCAACAAACAGAACAAAACTATGAAAAAACATCAAATCTTATAACCAACAAACAGAACAGAACTTTGAAAAAACATCAAATCATATAACCAACAAACAGAACAGAACTATGAAAAAACATCAAACAAGTTGACCAACAAACAAAACAGAACTATAAGAAAAAACATCAAAAAAGTTGACCAATAAACAGAACTATGAAACAACATCAAATCATATTACCAACAAACAGAACAGAACTAAGAAACAACACTCACAACCATCAAACAATATAACCATCGAACCATAAAACCAACAAACAGAACTATGAAACAACATCAAACAATATAACCATCAAACATGCATAGAATAAGGTGTGGTTTTGTACCGTTAAACTCAATGATAGATGGCAGCAGTTGCTCCCCGCTGTATTGGATAATGGGTTCCTACTGTTGTGTAGCTTGATACCTATAAGGCTCTCAAATCACCTTTCTGTAATAATTCTGAAGATTTTCTAATAAGCCTAGTGGTCTTTAGGCTGTATTACAATTTTCATTACTTACCATTTTTTCCAGTTGCTTGTTATAACGTTGGTCTTAGCTAAAGTAAAAACGATTCTTCTATTCAATTTGATTGTGTACCGGCATAGTTATGATAAGAACAAGGAGAATGATTAATAGGCATAAAAACAGACTATTGGAAAACTGATCGTGCAAGAAATATGAAGCCCTCTAATAATGGTTTATATTAAATACGGGCTGTCAGCTTGAACATTATCTGTTCTCCTGATTTATCTTCTTAGTAGATTGAAGGATTTTTGACTAATTAAAAGACATTGAAAGGTTCCTTTTGAAATTAAATAAAAAAAACAAGTTTTTTAACTGAAAGTAAAGAACGACGTTAAAACTTAAAACGAACAGAAATTATTCCGTATATGGGAAGGGCTGTCCCCTCCTCAACGCCTCTCTCTTTACGCTAAAAGTTTTTCTTGTTTAAAGAAAATAGAGTTGTGAGAAAGTCAAACTTTAACGTAAAGAGCGCGGCGTTGAGGAGGGGACAGCCCTGTTCATATACGGAATAATTTCTGTTCTTTTTAAGTTTTAACGTCGTTCCTTACTTTCAGTTAAAAAAAACTTTTTTTTTTAATTTTTGAAAAATGTTTAATTAATACAGGTTTGATTTTAGCTCACCGTACATGAATAATTAAAACAAAATTTGTATATTAATTTTACTTTTAGTTGGTTCAATGCCTTTCTCAAAACTTGTTTAATTTTATTTATAAACGTTTTTATTAGTAATAAATATACGTAATTTAGGCTACGAATTAACTTACGTAACGAGCTTCAATATTCATATATTTTTAATTCGTATATTAGGGGGTTCTCCCCCTAGTCAATACCTTGCTCTTTAGGCTGAGGTTCGAATTTCGTTCCAACTCTTTAAAGATGACCGCTTAATAACAAAGGCCGTTAATTAGAATAAATGGCTCTTATGAAAGTACTTTGGCTTAAAGAGCGAGGAATTGACTAGGGGGTGAACCCAATCATATACGTAATATTTTTTGTTCGCTTAAGTCTTGATGTTTTTGCTTACTTTAGTTGCAAAACTTGTTGTTTTTTTTTTTATTTAATTTCTGATCTTTATTTTAAATAATACTGGGAAATCTGGCGTCCCCTTCATAGCAATGTCCCTTCTCCCATGAAAACGTCCTTCATGTAAGGATCCTCCCGTATACCCCCGAACCCCCCCCCCCCAGACTACCAGGAAAAATCCCCCCTGAAAACGTCTGTATACTTCCCTATAACCAATACTATATGTTAACATTGGGTAAAGTTCAGGATTTTCAGCCCTCCCCCTGAGGACTTCGGGGGATTAAATCATCCTAAAAGATATAGTTATCATCACCTTTCAACCATGCTGAACAAACTGGCTATCTCAACATTTTGGTCAAGTGACTTGAGAAAAAATTAGCGTGGGAGGGGGTCTAGTAACCCTCCATTTTTTGGTCACTTAAAAACGGCCCTATATTTT
>NC_142813.1:28288918-28290046 GCF_049724085.1 Artemia sp. Qi Xiang Cuo
TTCGCTCTCCAAGTAATCCCACAACAGGATATTTGGAACTGATCCACCGTCTTGGTGCTTTAGACTGTTCAAAAAGAGAAAGATGATATCTGACACTGGTCCAGTTCACTGAAAATATTCGTATGTACTGGCATTTTTTCATTGAAATAAGTAAATTGTGAATACCAATCAGATACTGTTAGTAACGTACTTCCAAGGTTTGGAAGAAAAGAACTTGATAGGGTCCCGGTGAGAGCTCAAAAATTACCATCATCAGCAAACGCTACCATTTTACAAAAAGACAAAACTTCTGGCAAATCGTTTTATAAAGAATAAATAAGAATAGGCCCCGAACAGGCCTGAGGCATCTACGTAATTAATTCGGAAAAGTTGGAACAGAGATCACCGAGATTCTACTCAACATGCAATCTGATCGAAAATAGCGACGAAGATACCACTGCTTTCCATCACAAACAACAAAGAAACGTTAGAACAAAGAAATCTTTTGTAAGACGGTGAAGATAATTTGAATGAATATTTTCAGCCCTGTTCGGGCCGTCCTCAGCGGACAAGAAAATATATACAAAAAAAAGACTCACAGCAACATGCGACCAATATGACAAAAAAAAGTGAAATTTTTTTTTTTAAATGATCTAACGTCTTCCACACCAGCGAAGTTCCTTGGGACTGATAAAAAATGGGTAAAACAAGACGATTCAATGAGCTATGACAATTAAAAACATGTTCGTACTAAATCGGCGCTTTTTGGCGGCTAACCTCAAAGTCTTTTGCGGCATGGTTCTATTGATAATGTCTATCAATTTTTTTAAATATTTTGTAGAATCAACATAATTTTTCAGTCAAATTTGTGTATAGACATTGGTGTATATTCACACAGTCCCTGTTTGGAAATATTATTACAATGTAAGTCTGATTTCAATTGATTCTCGGACTACATATATATATATATATATATATAATAAGGCGGTTCAATATCAAAAGTATATTGTGGTTAGGATTTTCAAAAATATATGGCTGCTATTGCAGAGATCAGATGAAACAGTGGAAATATTAGAATTTAAAGCTGACAATATCATCTTTATGCTGTTGTATGCGCTTTCCTGGGGTCTGGTGTGTTGTATGCATATG
>NC_142813.1:28293046-28341926 GCF_049724085.1 Artemia sp. Qi Xiang Cuo
TACATTGGCATACTTCCTAATATAAGTAGTAAAATCGGGTTTTCTAAAAATATCCTCCCGGCCACATACTGTTAGCCATTCTGTTGCCCTGGAAAATCAAACGTAAAATTTAGCGGCTGAAATCTTTGAAATATATAGCTAAAAATGTATTATTTCTTATAGTTCCCCTTTAGAAAAAAATAGAAACATTTTAGAAATTGTGCCGTAAAAGGTCTAAGGTTATATAGACTCAGGAGTAAGAAATGCATTTCATTTATTTTCTGGTAAACGAACTGGAAGAATATTCTATAATATGACCTTTTCTAGCGTAAAGCCCCGTAAAATTTTGGATCTGCCACTAAAATGTGTGATGTCCTTCAATTTTCCGAAAACTCCCTAAGAATTTTACGAAAACACTTCTTAACAGACGTTTGGTATTTTCTTGGATATGGCTATTATGACAACCCTTACCACAGCAACCAATAATTAGAACCCAAGTCCTAAAATTGGTCTCAATCAGGAAGCCTTATCGCTATCTAAGTTCACAAAGTGCAAAGATTTTCAAACAGAGGTGTTTATTCTTTAAGGTTCAGGAAAGGTTTGCCCATTTCATACGAAAACATTGATTGAAAACGAAACTAGTCTTATCTCGGCTCTTTGCCAAAACAGGTAATTAACCTTTTTCAAGTTTCACAGGAACTACAAACTCAGAAAATAAATATAACGATGTGAAAAAAAATGATAAACCATCCAGTGGCGGATCCAGAGGGGGGCGAGGGGGCACCCCTCCCCTAACGTGGTCCAAAGTAGTTTAATTTACGTAATAAACGCAAGTTTGCATTAATTAGACTTGCTCCTAACGTACGTTTATCGGATCAACCTATTTTGCGCCCCCCCCCTCAAAAAACCTGAAACCGTCACATCTATTCACCAGTTATTAGAAGAAAAACAATTTCCTTATTTTCACAACTTTCATCAATCCCCCGCCCCCTTTTTTAGAAATCCTAAATAGGCCAATCAGTTGAGTCCACTGTATATAAATAATAGATTAAGTCATAATTTGTATATTAATTAAGTCATGCCTGTGAGATGGGACAGTTGCAAACCATTTGGCCGGCTCACCAAGTTTTTTTCTGCTTTCGCAATTACGAATAATACAATTTCGAACTATTTCTCATTGATTGAAGCATACACACTAACCCGCTAATGCATGAATAAGTGAGAGGAGATTTTTGTTTGCACCGAGAATGAAGAGCCAGAAATCATGTGCGGTAAACTTACCGCCTAATTATATATACAGTGTATCTGATCAATGGGCATCTTGATAAGTTACAGCCCTTGCATAAGTAGGGAGGGGGGCCGACTCTGACTAGTACAAGATCACTAGCCTATTTCTAGGCCAATCAGAGGGTTAGAATACTACTAGTACAAGATCACAAGCCTATTTCTAAGCCAATCAGAGGACTAGAATAATACTAGTACACGATCACACGCCCATTTCTAAGGAAAGCCACAGAAGATACTAAGCTAACTGACGTCACAGTCACAATCCCATTGAATCCAACCGGGTGTTACATCAGACCAGAGTAAAATGCATCGTATGGATTCCAGCCGATTATGTTCCTTCCTGTGCTATTCCAGCCGATTATGTTCCTTCCTGTGCTATTCTAGCAGACTATGTTCCTTTCCGTGCTATTTGGGGAGATTACGTTCCTTGGCATTTTTCCAGAGCATGTACTTATGGATTCTAGCCAACTATGTTCCTTCCTATGCTATTCTAAGGGCTTATGTTTCTCCCATGCTATTCTATAGCGCTATGTTCCTTCCTATACTATTCTAAGGGCTTATGTTCCCTCCCATGTTATTTTAAGGGCTTATGTCCCCTCCCATGCTATTATAAGGGTTTATGTTCCCTCCCATGCTATTATAAGGGTTTATGTTCCCCCCATGCTATTCTATAGCACCATGTTCCTTCCTATGCTATTATAAGGGCTTATGTTCCCTCCCATGCCATTCTAAGGGCTTATATTCCTTCCTATGTTATTCTATGGGACCTCTACACGTGATTAAACCCGTTTTGAAACTACATGCACCCTACAAGGAACCCTACAAGAATATGCTCAAAAGTGTAATAGATACGAACCCTACATTCAAGCGTACATTCACGCCTACAAGAAAACCCATGCCTGAGGCACTACAGTATCACGTGGACATTGCAAAAAAAACGAGATATTTATTATAAATTGGAACAATATCAATCCTTGGAAATGGTTAACGATAACAAACATGTTTTCAACCAGATGGGTTTTTGAAAGCACATTTAGCATTGCGTGTGTTATTTTTTTTTCTTATAGCCTTGACTTTGAAGACATTTCTTCATCTTAATTGGCTTCAGAAATATTGTGCAAAATAAACTAGCCTAACCGGCGCTGCTGTGTCGAATTTTTAGCAAACAAAAGGATTGAAACATCTGATTGGCTCGTTTGTATGCATTTTAAAGCCAGTGAAAAGAATGAAACCTGTTTGAGTCACATTTTTTTTTTAATTAAATTCGTTGTTTCTCTATGATTCAATACCAGTGCCCCCCTGCTCAGAGTCTTGAAAAGTATTTTACGACATTATTTTAGGGTTTTTTTCATATTCCAAATTTTTCTTTTATCATTAACGGTTTAGAGAACAATTTGATCAATTCGGAAAAAGTTCAAATAGAATCATTACCGATGTTGATATTAGTACATAAACTACAAACTGACAACAATATCCAGAACTTTAGCCTAACCATCGTTGCTTTGTCGAATTTTGAGCAAACAAAAGGATTGTAACACCTGATTGGCTCGTTTGTATGTAATTTCAAGCCAGTGAAAAGAACGAAATGTCTTTGAGTCACATTTTTTGTTAAAAGTAAATTCGTTGTTTCTCTACGATTCAATCCCAACACTCCCCTGCTCTGAGGGTTAAAAATGATTTCACGACATTATTTTAGGTTTTATTTTCTTGTCCCAAACTATTTTTTTATCATGAACCGTTTAGAGACCAATTTGATCAACTCGGAAAAAGTTCAAATACAATCATTACTGATGTTGATGTTAGTTCATAATCTACAATCTGACAAAAATATCTAGAACTTTTTTTTTCTTATAGCCTTGACTTTGAAGACATTTCTTCATCTTAATTGGCTTTAGAAATATCATGCAAAATAAACTAGCCTAACCGTCGTTGCTTTGTCGAATTTTGAGCAAACAAAAGGATTTTAACACCTGGTTGGCTCGTTTGTATGCAATTTCAAGCCAGTGAAAAGAATGAAACGTCTTTGAGTCACATTTTTTAAAAAAACGTAAATTTGTTGTTTCTCTATGATTCAATCCCAACGCCCCCTCCTGCTCTGAGTGTTGAAAATGATTTCACGACATTATTTTAGGTTTTTTTTTCTTGTCCCAAACTATTTTTTTATCATGAACCGTTTAGAGACCAAGTAGATCATCTTGGAGAAAGTGGAAATAGAATTGTTACTTATATCGATATTATTGGCAAGAATATATTATGACAAAAATATCCATAACTTTTTTTTCTTAGAGTCTTGAATTTGAAGACACTTCTTCATAGTAAATGACTTTAGAAATATCATTTAAGATAAAGAAGCCTAATCGTCATTGCTCTGTCTAATTTTGAGCAAACAAAAGGATTGTAACACCTGATTGGTACGTTTGTATGCAATTTCAAGCCAGTGAAAAGAATGAAACGTCTTTGAGTCACATTTTTTAAAAAGTAAATTCGTTATTTCTCTATGATTCAATCCCAGCGCCCCCTGCTCTGAGTGTTGAAAATGATTTCACGACATTATTTTAGGTTTTTTTTTCTTGCCCCAAACTATTTTCTTTTATCATGAACCGTTTAGAGACCAATTTGATCAACTTGGAGAAAGTTCAAATAGAATCGTTACTGATATTGATATTAGTGAGTAAACTACAAACTGACAAAAATATCCAGAACTTTTTTTTCTTATAGCCTTAACTTTGAAGAGATTTCTTCTTCTTAATTGGCTTTAGAAATATCATGCAAAATAAACTAGCCTAACCGTCGTTGCGTTGTCGAATTTTGAGCAAACAAAAGGATTGTAACACCTGATTGGCTCGTTTGTATGCAATTTCAAGCCAGTGAAAAGAACAAAACGTCTTTAAGTCACATTTAAAAAAAAAGTAAAGTCGTTGTTTCTCTATGATTCAATCCCAGCGCCACCCTGCTCTGAGTGTTGAAAATGATTTCACGACATTATTTTAGGTTTTTTTTTCTTACCCCAAACTATTTTTTTTTATCATGAACCGTTTAGAGACCAATTTGATCAACTTGGAGAAAGTTCAAATAGAATCGTTACTGATATTGATATTAGTGCGAAAACTGCAAACTGACAAAAATATCCAGAACTTTTTTTTCTTATAGCCTTGACTTTGAAGACATATTCATCTTAATTGGCTTTAGAAATATCATGCAAAATAAAATAGCTTAACCGTCGTTGCTTTGTCGAATTTTGAGCAAACAAAAGGATTGTAACATCTGATTGGCTCGTTTGTATTCAATTTCAAACCAGTGAAAAGAACGAAACGTCTTTGAGTCACATTTTTTTTACAAGTAAATTCGTTGTTTCTCTATGATTCAATCCCAGCGCCCCCTGCTCTAAGTGTTGAAAATGATTTAACGACATTATTTTAGTGTTTTTTTCTTGTCCCAAACTATTTTTTTTATCATGAACCGTTTAGAGACCAATTTGATCAGCTTGGAGAAAGATCAAATAGATTCGTTACTGTCATTGGTATTAGTGCGTAAACTACAAAATGACAAAAATATCCAGAATTTTTTTTTCTTATAGCCTTGACTTTGAAGACATTTCTTCATCTTAATTGGCTTTAGAAATATCATGTAAAATAAACTAGCCTAACCGTCGTTGCTTTGTCGAATTTTTAGCAAACAAAAGGATTGTAATACCTGATTGGCTCGTTTGTATGCAATTTCAAGAGTTTCGTTCAATAATGATTAAAACATTATGTTGCTCTATGAATTGTATCGACACCAACCCCGTTGTGGCAATTGATTTTATTTTATCGTATGACTCCTGCCAAATACTGTAACAATAGTAGATTTTTTTCGGCTTTTCCACAAACATTTTATCACAATTTTTAATTATTTTAGTTAAGAGTTTTGTTTTGCCCAACATTGACGGTCCACACAGAAACGATCTGAATGGTGTTTTAAATTGACACATGTTCCCTTCAGCAGTTCACCTGGACAACTAACTGTAGACTATAGTTGTCTAATGACTAAATAATTTCCCTACAAGTCCGTTCAAGAATGAGAAGAAGAACAAAATCAATAAAGAATCATATTTCTTGTATTATAAACAACACTTTAAAGAAAACAAAGAAAAATACACTTTTTTAATTTATAAAAAAAATGCACTAGAAAAAGCACTTTAACAAATATACTTTATTTACAAATACAACATTTAATGAAAAATACACTGAATAATATCACTTTTTTTTAATGTAACATTTATATTTACAAAAACAAAAAATCTGCTCTAAGTAAAAAAAAAAGATAACTTTGGTAGTGGCGCTGCGCCCCCAACTGTCGTCCGTCCCCCCCCTGGGCCGCGAGCCCTCCCCCCCCCAAGGCCGCGAGGCCTCCCCCAAGGTTTTGGGAAAAATTTATTGGACTTTATTCAAACAAAGACTTTCCCTATGGTTAACACATTCGGCTCGGTCGGAAGTTAAATAGTGTCCCAGGGGGAGGGTAGTTACACCGTCTTTACAAACATAGACCTTGTCGGAAATGGTACTCATGGAAATTTTTTCTGTATTTACAGTAAAGTTCCTGTAGTTGTGGGAACGAATTGCAAGCAATTTGGCTCGTGGAATTGTATTTTGAACAATACAATTCCTATAGATGTCCATGTCGAAATTCTTATCCACATAGCGCGTGGGTACTCCTTTGCAATGTTTCTTGATTTCCTCGTTGTGTGTCTGTATAAATTACACCTTCAGACTTACAAACATACCACGGGAAATCATGTCGCTTCCCGTTTCTGATTTAAAAAATAAAATTTGATTTGGCACCTGATTTTTAACTATCTCTGGATGAAGCCCACTACAATTGGTGTAGTTTATCCGCGAGCTGATGATTTCACCGTGCGCCAAATCATCAAGTAGATTTGGAGTTTTTACTTTTAACAGTAGAGAATCTGTGTCCCCGTAGCAGACCTCTACTTGCCCCTTCTCCGGCCACTGTACCCTAGCCCCATTGTAGTAGAATTCCAACATGAGCATTTTAGAGAACTCCAGAATCACACTGCCTGTAGCAATATTTTTATTCAGGACAATGCTTCTTTTTTCTCTATTCAATAGTACCATGTCTGGGCCAATGAACGTGAAGGAAGTGTAATTTGGATCAGCAATAATTCGAGCACATTGTTTGGGATCGGTCACGACGTCACAAACATTTCTATTGCGAACACTCGCACATTTTACCAAAAGCCGAATTCAAAATGAGCTTATAAATTTCTTTTTCGGCTTTCGTTTGCGCTTCAGAACGTTTCTTTACTAAGGTGTCAACAAAAGTTTTCAAATGGGGTTTTTGGCTAAACTGGAGGGCTCTATGAACCTTTGTGACGTTGAAACCGTTGTTGCACAACCATTTTAAAGCCACATGATGTACAGCAATATTTGTTTTCGGCAGAGGGTCAGCAATAAGTTTTTGTTTTGAAGGAGACCAATGCAATCCGTCCACCTCAACTAAACGCCTATTGCGGGGGCTCAAAGAGTCCCTAGTCACAGGTCTATTGATGCATGGTAAAACAAAATCCTTTACTGAATCGTGAAGCTCAACTGGTATCTCTCTATCAATTTCAAAAAACCGTCCACCCGTCTCAATCTCCTCAACACTGTCAATATTGGGGAAATGGGGAGCTTGAGGGTCATTGAACAATTTATAGTCATCGCAGGGTAGCGCATAATGGGACATGGCCGAGGGGTAGAGAGAATTCATATCAAGGAAAACTGCATCCGATTTTGTCCCAGTCTTCTCTCCAGTTGGAACAGTTTCCAAGATATAATCTCTATGAAAAACGTATCAACCCTACATTTATCTTTTGATTAAGAGATAGTGATCTATGTCGGTGATTAGCCCAATTTTTTTCCCGCTAACTTTTAGGATGGGGGCCATCATCAAATGTAGGAAGGAAAAATAATACATCAAATCAAGATTAAATTCGCCCTTAGATTCTGTCCGTATTTTTACGCATAATGTATAACAAAGTTAACACATCACTCGACAAATACAGTTTGTAGTAGTCAAACTCATTTTTAGACCCTCCCTCTGCCCACATTTTTGTAGCAAAACTGTATTCATCAGGGGTGCACCTACGATCGTCTAAACTGTCGTAAAATGATTCAATCGGTGGAATAGTTTCCTCGGCGAATCTTGACTTCTAACAGTAATAATCATAAGGATATATGCCCTTGACCGTCAACAAATCATATAAATCATTTGGAAATTATTGCTTGAGAAGGGGGAAAGCGTTGCAGCCGTCATAGTTTTTCTGCACTTGAATTAATTCGCTCAATGATTTGGGGAAAAAACTGTAGGAATCTAAAAAGCGAATTTAATTCGTGTACTCAACGTCGTCTTCAACATATCTCCACATAAATTCCAAAACAAGCAACTTTTCCGATGATTTAGGAATAATTTTGTTGAAAAAGCTGTCTATTACTCATACATCACCCACTGCCAGTTTTCCTACAAAATACACCATTGGTTGTAGCAACCAGTTCAGATTATTCTAGGAGTCTTGTATAAGAACTAGAAGAAAGATTTACTGTTTAATTATAATATAATATTAATTGTAAGCTCATCCCCAAAAGTTACTTTTCCCCGTTGAATTGGGGTCAATAAGATGATTGTGATCCTTAACCGCATCTTTTGGGGAAAGAGCCCTTCTAAAAAACCAGCAAACCTTCCCCTTGTCTAGTGCTAGTTGCCATTTATCCGAATATGTCATTGAGTAACTTGGTGAACGCACTCGTAAATCTGTGCTAGTCTCGTATTTTATTAAAGATACCCCAAGATTTTCTAAACGAAATACTATCTCCATAGCCAAAAAAAACTCAATTCATTATACTTCAGAGATGGGCATACATTAACAAAAGACCTAGAGACACGCAAAAAGTATATTCAGATTTACTATACTTAGCCTGAACTGGTCTAACACCACCACCGGTCTGGATGCACAATCTTTTGCAATATCTCATGTGATCCGAGAATGTTCGCTCAGATCTAAATGGAGAAAGGCACATTGGGCAATATTGACGTTCTCCTTTGTTCTTGCTTTGGGATAAGAGTTGACTTATTGCCGTAACGGGGAAAAAATGACCATAGGAATTTACATCTTTGCGAGGCTCATAATTAACCCAAACCCAATTTTTAACATTATCTACCATCGGTGTCCTAACTGAATATAAAACTCCTTTTTTGTTTGGATTCTTTCCCCCATGTACAAATTCTGTGTCATACTGGAGGACAACCACCCCCAACCCAAGATTTTCATTTGCTTTTTCAAATACGGTTATTTCTTTTAAGGACACCGGATACTTTCCCTCTAAACAGTCAAGATTTACTTTAGGGAAATTTTCACAACCGTTAAGCGCAATTCCATCGAGATTTTTTATTGTTGATTCATTTTTAAATGTCTTATGGTCTGCTGCTAAAAATGCAAACTTCAAGCACTGCAGTCCAGTTTCAAATTTGAAGCCTTGAACCCCTTCCTGTAGCTGACAAATCTGAGTGGTAATTTATTCTTTTACCTTGCCCTCCCCTTAAAATAAAGTTTTTTTTTAAATCTACTGAAATTCAGATCCATGTGTTCAATGTATAAAATTAAAAAAATAAAAGGGGAAGGGGACCCGCTTCCTCTCACGTTAAACGTGTCCAAAGTCGATATTAATTTATTAACCCAGTTGAAAAAGTTACCCTCAAATTCATTTAGACCAGGGTCAAAAGTTTGATTGCCAGTTGAAAAATGAAAATAAAAATTGTCCCCAGATGTCCCCTTTTGTAAATAAAGTTTTTTATTTACTGATGCTTTAATCCCCCCTGACCCCCCAATTCTGAATCGGAATCTCAATAGGTACTCGAACTCGCTCGATGTCGGTATGAAGAACATTTACAGAGTCTGTTAAAATGACCCCCCCGTCAACCACGTTTTCCTCGGGGGGATTAAAATCTACCCTATGTGTCTGTATGTGACCTAAACCAGACACTAATAAATAAAATTTACGTTGTTCTGGGGATATGGCACTATTTTCATGTTATGCACTAATTTGCAGAGGACCTGATTCACTAATTATAAATTTATCGTTAAAAATATCCACAGAAACAATAGGTCCAACAATTTGTATAAGAATGTCCATTTCTTCAGTTGTAAATTGAAAATCCAGGGGGATATTAAATGACTTACCTTCACTAACATCATCCGGCGAGAGGGGAAAATTGGCCATGATATTTTGAAGTCCTGGGCCAGGGAAGGCAGTTGTTTTCGTAGCTTCCCCCTGAAACTAGAAAATGAATGGATTGAGTTTTTTTCTTTGAGGAAAGTTTTATCACAATTATAGCACACTATTTTTTTTCTTAGTTGGATTTATCAAACAATTTTTTTTTATTGGATTCGTATTTATCAAACAAATGCATAGTAAATTACGAATTTTTGCTTATAGCATTATTTACAAAACAAATGCATAATAAATTAAAAATTTTTTTAATAATACTCACGCACACACACACACACACGCACACACTCACACACACACGTGCACACACACTCACACACACACTCTCACACACACACACGTATGCGCACACACGTTCACACACACGCGCACACGCACACACATGCGCACACACTCACACACACACACACACGCGTATGCGCACACAAGTTCACACACACACATGCGCACACACATCGCAACGTTTAACTAATAGCAATAAAATATTTTTAAAAAAAAATCAACTCAATAATTGTCTTAATAGCTCATCAAAAAAAAAATTGACTCTTTTTTTCCTAAAAATCTAGTCATCCATAAAAAATACCGATCAGATTCCTTTTCCTACAAATCTATTCGTTTAATGTTGTTTTTTTTCTTCTTAATTGGATTTGTATTTATCAAACAAATGCATAATAAATTACAAATTTTTTATTATAGCATTATTTACAAAACAAATTCATAATAAATTACAAATTTTGTTAATAACACACACGCGCACAAGCACACACACATGCGCACACACTCACACACACACACACATACACACACACACACGTATGCGCACACACGTTCACGCACACACATGCGCAAACACGTGCAACGTTTGACTAATAGCAATAAAATATGGTAAAAAAAATCAACTCAATAATTGTCTTAATAGCTCATTAAAAAAAATGACTCTTTTTTTTCCTACAAATCCAGTCATCCATAAAAAATAGCGATCAGATTCCTTTCCCTACAACCCGACCCATTTTAAAAATTAACTATTTGTACTAGCAATAACTTCAAGTACAATAGGTAAAAATACATATATTTGCAAACTAAGACTGTACTTTTCTGTCGGATGGGGCGGTGACGTCTGTTTCATGCATAGATGAGCCAGTAAGATTGATCAGCCTGTGAGCAGCCGCCCAGTCCCTTTTTGGTTTTTGACCAGACTGTATTCGCGTGGCTCTCGATGGGCCAGTTATCTCCACTTGTGGCATTGGAGTAATTCTATTAGCCTTAGCTCTCTTTGGAGGAGGAGAGTAATTGTAGGAATTTTTCTCCTTAAAAAGAAGACAAAATTTAGTATGGAAAAAACGATTCCCCTTTTTACAGAAGAAAAAATTAGTCTGCACAAAGAATCCCCTCCCCACCCTCTCCCTCTTATATTTTAATAAATGCCACTAAATCATCTATTAAAACCCATTTGCATTCATCAAATAGAATATCTCGTCTAATTTGGCCGAAAAAACAATCTATTTTTGAATGTGTCTTGAATCACAAACACATGTAGCATTAATCTATGCGATAAGACGCGCGAAGTGTGGTTCCAAAACTGACCGTTTCTTGTAACACAGATGCTTCTATTTAAACAGATAAGGAAAAGGCATTTTAATAGAACGAATGAGGAAAGTGACTCATTTTTGAAGGAAAAGAACTACATCTAATGAAATAAACTCGTAAACATAGGAGTGGCGGAGGAGGGATTTTATTTACATAATGGAAAAAAATGCGTACTTTACGTTTTCCAACGACTATAATCGTCATATTGTAGGATTTGTATTGTTGGGGGGAGGAGGGCTATGCCCATGAATTTGAATTTACTGGAGGGATGGTAAAATGATTTTATTTGGAAATAAATTAAGAAATTTAGTAAACTGTACTCACATTGTAAATTGATGTATCCATAACTTCAATGTCAATAATATTTAGTGTGCTATCCATGATATGTTAAATTCTTATGAAAATTTAATTGTAAGATAAGAGCATTTTATACAAAATCTCAAGGACGAATAAAAAATCACTCCTTTTATTTTTAACCAATCATCAGTCGAGTTATCGTATATTGAGTAACCACCGATGTCCCTGATTGGCTCCTAAAAAACGGATGTTGGCTCAAAAAAAACCAGTCTGGTTGAAAAACTTGGAGTTGAAACACACTTGTGTGGGGAATCCCTCTTCATACTGCTATCTTTTTTGCAATGTTTAGGAACCGGAGGGGAATCCCCGCTCGTTTGGAAAGGTACCAACGGGACAAAAGCAAATAGCACGTAATTTCGTAACGTGTTTAATCACGTGTAGAGTTCCCATAGAATAGCATAGGAAGGAACATAGCGCTATAGAAAAGCATGAGAGGGAACATAAGCCCTTAGAATAGCATAAGAAGGAACATGGTGCTATAGAATAGCATGGGAGGGAACATAAGCCCTTATAATAGCATGGGAAGGAACATAGCGCTATAGAATAGCATGGGAGGGAACATAAGCCCTTATAATAGCATAAGAAGGAACATGGTGCTATAGAATAGCATGGGGGGACATAAACCCTTAAAATAGCATGCGAGGGAACATAAACCCTTAGAATAGCATGGGAGGGAACATAAACCCTTAGAATAGCATAGGAAGGAACATAAGTCCTTATAATAGCATGGGAAGGAACATAGCGCTATAGAATAGCATGGGAGGGAACATAAGCCCTTATAATAGCATAGGAAGGAACATGGTGCTATAGAATAGCATGGGGGGACATAAACCCTTAAAATAGCATGCGAGGGAACATAAACACTTAGAATAGCATGGGAGGGAACATAAACCCTTAGAATAGCATAGGAAGGAACATAAGCCCTTATAATAGCATAGGAAGGAATATAGCGCTATAGAATAGCATGGGAGGGAATATAAGCCCTTAGAATGGCATGGGAGGGAACATAAGCCCTTAGAATAGCATAGGAAGGAACATGGTGCTATAGAATAGCATGGGGGGGAACATAAACCCTTAGAATAGCATAGGAAGGAACATAAACCCTTATAATAGTATAGGAAGGAACATAGAGCTATAGAATAGCATGGGAGGGAACATAAGCCCTTAGAATAGTATAGGAAGGAACGTAAGCCCTTATAATAGCATAGGAAGGAACATAGCGCTATAAAATAGCATGGGAGGGAACATAAACCCTTAGAATAGCATGGGAGGGAACATAAACCCTTAGAATAGCATAGGAAGGAACATAATCCACTCAAATCCATAAGTACATGCTCTGGAAAGACGCCAAGGAACACAAGGCAAGCAAATCCATAAGTACATGCTCTGGAAAGACGCCAAGGAACATAAGGCAAGCAAATCCATAAGTACATGCTCTGGAAAGACGCCAAGGAACATAAGCCAAGCAAATCCATAAGTACATGCTTTGGAAATGTTTTTCCTATACGTCTAAGCAAATAGCATGGTAATTCCTATACGTCTAAGCAAAATAGTACCTAGCACTCTACTGACCAGATTTCTGAAAATTGATTGGCACTGGATTTATGTAATATGCTTGTCGAAACTACGCATTATCTGTTTTTTTTTATGATTCCAAACGTATAATTTGTTTACGCTTCAATCCCAAGATATCAGTTCTTTTGAAGCATTTGAGGAACAAAATGTACCAGCGCACAGTTGCCACAGCAAAGGAACCGTCAGAGATTAATCGGCATTTTAGGGGATTATTTGGGCGAAACAAATTAATCGACATTTTAGGGGATTATTTGGGCGAAACAGTTTGAGACATTTTAGAGGACGATTTGGGTGAAACAGAATGAACATGTGAGTTGAATTAGCTTTACTTTTATGGCTGTGTTCTGTATAATACACACTTAGCAAATAAAATATTGTTTAGCATTGGAGTATGCTAAAAAGTTGAAAGTAATAGAGCCGTAGGCGCCAAGAAAAGATCTCATGACATGGCCTAGCTTTACTTCTCGGTTTTGGTCTGTTACAATAGACAAGTAAACAATATGGGATGTGGGGGACATAAAATATTGTTTAGCAATGGACTATTCTAAAAAGTTGAAAGTAATAGAGTCATCAATGTCAAGATGACCTTGTGAATTGGCCTAGCTTTACTTCTCAACTGTGTTTTGTATAATATACAATTACCATTGAGCAGTGTTGTCAATATAAAATATGCTTTAGCATTGTAGTATACTAAAAAGTTGATACTAATAAAGATGTAGATGCCAAGAAAAGAATTGTAATAAAGAAATTCAGAACAATCCTTAGAATTCCTTAGAAATCAACAAGTGAGATGATTATGGGTATGAACCATCAAGTTATTAATTGAAATGAAGGCAGATAGTTTGTCACTGGGCCAAAGAAGAAAGTTTATCGGGAGGGGAAGTCAGCGTAGGGTTATTAAAAAATATTATTATTTATGGGGTGTCACCTACAAGTTCAATATACGTTTCATCTTTTGACTCATTTCCATAAAATAATTCATCTTGTTCTCTCTCTTGATACTAGAGTTACTCTCTTCACATAGTTCATAAGCAGTAGAATAATCCTTATCCCATTTTGAGATATACACAATTTTTGCTCTGAAAATATTTAAGGTACAGTAAAAGTGGATTGCAAAAAACATGAAAATAAGGGGGGGGGGGAAAGGAAATGTCAAACAAATTTAGTAACTGGATTTTAGTGATTTGATGAGTTTGGGCTTATAAATAATGCCTGAAAGGCCTTATTATTCCCCTCATGAAAATTTTGGGCAATGAGAGATTACGCTCTTTTGGGGGACACATCGAAATGTTGAAAAAATTTAATAACTGAATTTAGTGATTTGATAAGTTTAGGATTCTAAGTAACGCCTAAAAGGCCATATTTTTCTCCTCGTGTAAATTTTGGGTAACGAGAAATTACGCTCTTCTGGGAGCAAAACGAAATGTTGGACAAATTTAGTAACTGAATTTAGTTATTTGATGAGAAATGACTATTTGCACAACGAAATTAATGCCTGAAAGGCCTTATTTTCTCCCTCATGTAAATTTAGGGTAATGAGAGATTACGCTCTTTTGGGGTGCACAACGAAATGTTAGACAAATTTAATAACTGAATTTAGTGCTTCGTCGATTAATTTGTGTTTATAAATAACGCCTAAAAGGCCTTATTTTCTCCCTCATGTAAATTTAGGGTAATGAGAGATTTCGCTCTTTTGGGGTGCAAAACGAAATTTTAGACAAATTTAATAACTGAATTTAGTGCTTCGTCGATTAATTTGTGGTTATAAATAACGCCTAAAAGGCCTTATTTTCTCCCTCATGTAAATTTAGGATAATGAGAGATTACGCTCTTTTGGGGTGCACAACGAAATGTTAGACACATCTAATAACTGAATTTAGTGCTTCGTCGATTAATTTGTGTTTATAAATAACGCCTAAAAGGCCTTATTTTCTCCCTCATGTAAATTTAGGGTAATGAGAGATTTCGCTCTTTTGAGGTGCACAACGAAATGTTAGACAAATTTAATAACTGAATTTAGTGCTTCGTCGATTAATTTGTGGTTATAAATAACGCCTAAAAGGCCTTATTTTCTCCCTCATGTAAATTTAGGATAATGAGAGATTCCGCTCTTTTGGGATACACAACGAAATGGTAGACAAATTTAATAACTGAATTTAGTGCTTCGTCGATTAATTTGTGTTTATAAATAACGCCTAAAAGGCCTTATTTTCTCCCTCATGTAAATTTAGGGTAATGAGAGATTTCGCTCTTTTGGGGTACAAAACGAAATTTAAGACAAATTTAATAACTGAATTTAGTGCTTCATCGATTAATTTGTGGTTATAAATAACGCCTAAAAGGCCTTGTTTTCTCCCTCATGTAAGTTTAGGGTAATGAGAGATTACGCTCTTTTGGGATGCACAACGAAATGTTAGACAAATTTAATAACTGAATTTAGTGCTTCGTCGATTAATTTGTGCTTATAAATAACGCCTAAAAGGCCTTATTTTCTCCCTCATGTAAATTTAGGGTAATGAGAGATTTCGCTCTTTTGAGGTGCACAACGAAATGTTAGACAAATTTAATAACTGAATTTAGTGCTTCGTCGATTAATTTGTGGTTATAAATAACGCCTAAAAGGCCTTATTTTCTCCCTCATGTAAATTTAGGATAATGAGAGATTCCGCTCTTTTGGGATACACAACGAAATTGTAGACAAATTTAATAACTGAATTTAGTGCTTCGTCGATTAATTTGTGTTTATAAATAACGCCTAAAAGGCCTTATTTTCTCACTCATGTAAATTTAGGGTAATGAGAGATTTCGCTCTTTTGGGGTGCAAAACGAAATTTAAGACAAATTTAATAACTGAATTTAGTGCTTCGTCGATTAATTTGTGGTTATAAATAACGCCTAAAAGGCCTTATTTTCTCCCTCATGTAAATTTAGGTTAATGAGAGATTACGCTCTTTTGGGGTGCTCAACGAAATGTTAGATGCATTTAATAACTGAATTTAGTGCTTCGTTGATTAATTCGTCGTTATAAATAACGCCTAAAAGGCCTTATTTTCTCCCTCATGTAAGTTTAGGGTAATGAGAGATTACGCTCTTTTGGGGTGCACAACGAAATGTTAGACAAATTTAATAACTGAATTTAGTGCTTCGTCGATTAATTTGTGCTTATAAATAACGCCTAAAAGGCCTTATTTTCTCCCTCATGTAAATTTAGGGTAATGAGAGATTTCGCTCTTTTAGGGTGCACAACGAAATGTTAGACAAATTTAATAACTGAATTTAGTGCTTCGTCGATTAATTTGTGGTTATAAATAACGCCTAAAAGGCCTTATTTTCTCCCTCATGTAAATTTAGGGTAATGAGAGATTAGGCTCTTTTGGGGTGCACAACGAAATGTTAGACAAATTTAATAACTGAATTTAGTGCTTCGTCGATTAATTTGTGGTTATAAATAACGCCTAAAAGGCCTTATTTTCGCCCTCATGTAAATTTAGGGTAATGAGAGATTACGCTCTTTTGGGGTGTACAACGAAATGTCAGACAAATTTAATAACTGAATTTAGTGCTTCGTCGATTAATTTGTGCGTGTAAATAACGCCTAAAAGGCCTTATTTTCTCCCTCATGTAAATTTAGGGTAATGAGAGATTACGTTCCTTTAAGGGGGGACAACGAAATGTTGGACAAATTTAGTAACTGTGATTTGATGAGTTTAGGCTTATAAATAATGCCTAAAAGGACTTATTTTTCTCCTTATGTAAATTTTGGGTAACGAGATGACTTCTTTATTTGAATATTCTCGTTTACTTGATTGATTTTGAGCCTATTTTTTATCTTTCTTTCGACTCTGATTTTGTTCAAATAGTGCTGATAGGTAAGCACAGCAACAAACACGATTCACCTTCGAACACCCCTGCTACAACATTTAAACAAAGGAACAATATCAAAATGCTTTTACCTACTTCCACTTCGTAACCACGAACTGTTTGATTACACATCAAATCAAAACAGAGATAATTTTTTTCTGCTTTACCAAAAGTACTGAATTCTTAGGACTTTACAGTTTTATGAAATGTAATTAAACAAATAGTAAAGGTTTTTCAGCTAAAGTAAGGAACAAGTTTAAAACTTAAAATAAATATAATTACTCTCTATTTTTTAAACTTCTGCCTGTTTTCCAATTCATACCCAGTCCTAACCAAGATATAATTTGAGGTATCGGCCCCTTAAAATCATGGTTGATTGCCTTTAAAGCTTGTAAATAAATAAATGTACATTGATTAGATTCGTCTTACGTTTAAATTTGCAATTTAAGTTGGATGAAAAGGATTATTATAGTACGTTTAACTATGGAGAAAATGATATTCTGCTGCCTTGTCTGAGCGCCAATACTAATGTTATATTTATTAGTATGACATAAACTTTTTTCCACAAAGGAAATTTTTCAACTAAAAGTAAAGAGCTGCTACATTTAATCAAAGATGAGGAGAAATAAAGTTCAATAATTGTTCAAGCGCAAATTTTCTGTAAACTTAGTTCTTATGTTATATTTGATAGTAAGGCAGAAACGTTTTCGTTTCCACAAAGGATATTTTTCAACTAAAAGTAAATTTTCTGGAAACTTCGTTCTAATGTTATATTTATTACTATGAAAGAAAATTTTTTTCCAAAAAGGATATTTTTAAACTAAAAGTAAAGAGCTGCTACATTAAATCAAAGATGAGCGAAAATAAACTCTAATAATTTTTCAAGCACAAATTTTCAGTAAACTTAGTTCCAATGTTATATTTGATAGTAAGGCAGAAACTTTTTCGTTTCCACAAAGTATATTTTTCAACTAAAACTAAAGAGCTGCTACATTAAATCAAAGATGAGCAGAAATAAAGTCCAATAATTGTTCAAGCACAGATTTTCTGTGAACTTAGTTCTAATGTTTTATCAAGGAGGCACACTTGTGCCTCTATAAAGAGGCGACCCACCACAATGTTAAGCGATTTCAGGTCCTAGAGGTTGCAGAGAGACGGCGGTAATCGCATTTTGTAGCCCAAGCTCAAACTAAGAAACTTGCAAAATTTCATCCTCCTCCGACTTTATCTTCATGGGGTAAACTGGACCGGAAGTTTGGACCCTCCCACCACAGCCCCCCTTTAACGTCGTCCGATTGGGCTGAAATTTAGAGGGTAAGCTTTCCTAGGGCCCGGGAGCTTATCCTTGAAATTTCAGCTCAATCCAATCACTCCTTCCCTGTTTTCAAAAAACCAAATATAGCCACTTAAAATTCATTTCTTTTTTTTTCTTAGCCACGCCTACAGGCCACAGTTGGCAACAGATCCGGGTGAATGAGTACTCATTCGAAGCAGAATTCGACCTGTTAGGGCCTTTTGATATTTTCAGACTGAAAAAATTATCCCCCGAATTTACATTTACAAAAAACCTCGTTTTCCTATATTAGCCCATGTTAATTTTTCCCACCACAATCCCCCTTTAACGTTGTCTGATCGGGCTGAAATTTAGAGGATAGGCTTTCCTGGGGCCTGGAAGCTAATCCTCGAAATTTCAGCTCAATCTGATCACTCCTTCCCTGTTTTCCTAAAACCACATATCAAGATTTTTGGGAATTTGCTTGCGTCGAAAACAGCCTCAATTTGCTAAACAACAATTACTATTGTGTTTGTATAGTCCAGCGGCTGATACCCCAGACTTTCAGGCGGAAAACTTGGGTTCGATTAACCATCAGAGCAACTTTTTTATATACTTTGAAAAGAAACTCAGTTTCTTTTTTAAATTATTTGAAAAAAATTACGTTTTCTAAAGAGTTAAAGAGGCTGAGTTACAAGGTCGACCCTTAAAACGTACAGGGATTAGGAGGCACAGTTGGGGGGCTGTTAAAGAGGCTGAGTCACAAGTTCGAACCTTAAAACGTACAGGGATTAGGAGGCACCCTGTACGACGTGATTTGAGTATTCAGGAATTAAAAGCCTTAACACAAGAATGTTCAAGAGCGGGGGGTTTGGGGGCGGCAGCCCCCCAACTTTAACTCCTGACACGATCAGCTAACAGTTAGTCAAGCAATAATAAGTAATAAACTGTACAAAAACGTGCAGAAATTATTTGAAAAAAACTACGTTTTCTAAAGAGTTAAAGAGGCTGAGTTACAAGGTCGAACCTTAAAACGTACAGGGATTAGGAGGCACAGTTGGAGGCTACCACCCCCAAACCCTCGCTTTCGCAGCCTTTAAATATAAAAAAAAATTTCTTTAAACTGAAAGTAAGGAGCGACATTAAAACTTAAAACGAACAGAAATTATTCCGTATATGAAAGAGGCTGTGCCCTCCTCAACGCCTCGCTCTTTACGCTAAAGTTTTTATTGTTTAAAAAAAGAGTTGTGAGAAAGTCAAACTTTAGCGTAAAGAGCGAGGCGTTGAGGAGGGCACAGCCTCTTTCATATACGGAATAATTTCTGTTCGTTTTAAGTTTTAATGTCGCTCCTTACTTTCAGTTTAAAGAAATTTTTTTTTATATTTAAAGGCTGCGAAAGCGGGGGGGTTGGGGGATGGTAGCCCCCTAACTGTGCCTCCTAATCCCTGTACGTTTTAAGGTTCGACCTTGTAACTCAGCCTCTTTAACTCTTTAGAAAACGTAGTTTTTTTCAAATAATTTATTAGTATAAAAGGAACTTTTTTCCATAATGGATATTTTTCAACTAAAAGTAAGGAGCTGCTGCATTA
This sequence comes from Artemia sp. Qi Xiang Cuo, assembly GCF_049724085.1. Lineage (NCBI taxonomy): Eukaryota > Metazoa > Arthropoda > Branchiopoda > Anostraca > Artemiidae > Artemia > Artemia sp. Qi Xiang Cuo. The sequence goes on from NC_142813.1 coordinate 28,312,820, forward strand.
ATAAAACAAAGCCTATGAATGATATTGGTTTGTGTTGGGATATACATAAAGTTGAAAAGTATTTTTTCCTAATATTTTATGTTTCGTCTATGTATTTTTTAAGCAATAAACATGTTTTAGCTTGTTTTCCATTTTCATCTATGATTTATACATCATGCTTAACCATGGGATAGGATTTAGAAGGAATATTAAGAAAAGAACTTGTGTCGAATTGATAAAATAAAGCCTTCGAATAATACCATAGGGTTTAGGAAGAATATTAAGAAAAGAACTTTTGTCGAATTGATAAAATAAAGCCTTTGAATAATATTGGTTTGTGTTGGGGTATATATAAAGTCGAAAAGTAATTTTTTGAGTGGAAAAAGATGGGTACATAGGATAGGATTTAGGAGGAATATTAAGAAAACAACTTGTGTCGAATTGATAAAATAAAGCCTTTTAATAATATTGGTTTGTGTTGGGGTATGTATAAAGTCGAAAAGTAATGTTTTGAGTGGAAAAAGATGTGTACATGGATAGGATTTAGGAGGAATATTGAGAAAAGAACTTGTGTTGAATTGATAAAATAAAGCATTTGAATAATATTGGTTTGTGTTGGGGTATATATAAAGTCGAAAAGTGTACTTAAAAAAGATGTTTAATCCAAGTTGAAAAACGGATTTAGGAGAAATATTAAGAAAAGAACATGTATTGAATTTATAAAATAATGCCATTGAATAATATTGTTTGGTGTTGGGGTATACATAGGGTCGAAATGTAAAGTTTGGGAGTGGAAAAAGACGTGTACTCCAAGTTGAAATAACAGATTTAGGAGGCATATTAAGAAAAGGGCTTGTTCTGAATTGATAAAATAAAGCCATTGAATAATATTGGTTTGTGTTGGGGTATATATAAAGTCGAAAAGTAATTTTTTGAGTGGAAAAAGATGGGTACATAGGATAGGATTTAGGAGGAATATTAAGAAAACAACTTGTGTCGAATTGATAAAATAAAGCCTTTTAATAATATTGGTTTGTGTTGGGGTATGTATAAAGTCGAAAAGTAATGTTTTGAGTGGAAAAAGATGTGTACATGGATAGGATTTAGGAGGAATATTGAGAAAAGAACTTGTGTTGAATTGATAAAATAAAACCTTTGAATAATATTGGTTTGTGTTGGGGTATATATAAAGTCGAAAAGTGTACTTAAAAAAGATGTTTAATCCAAGTTGAAAAACGGATTTAGGAGAAATATTAAGAAAAGAACATGTATTGAATTTATAAAATAATGCCATTGAATAATATTGTTTAGGGGTGGGGTATACATAAGGTCGAAATGTAAAGTTTGGGAGTGGAAAAAGACGTGTACTCCAAGTTGAAATAACGGATTTAGGAGGCATATTAAGAAAAGGGCTTGTTCTGAATTGATAAAATAAAGCCTTTGAATAATATTGGTTTGTGTTGGGATACACATAAAGTCGAAAAGTAATGTTAGGAGGGGAAAAAAGATTTGTACTCCAAGTTGAAAAAATGGTTTTAGGAGGAATATTAATAAGAAAAGAACATGCATTGAATTGATAAAATAAAGCCTTTGAATAATGTTGTTTCGTGTTGGGATATACATAAAGTCAAAAATAATGATGGGAGTGGAAAAAAGATGTGTCCTCCAAGTTGAAAAACGGATTTAGGAGGAATATTAAGAAAAGAACATGTATTGAATTTATAAAATAATGCCATTGAATAATATTGTTTAGTGTTGGAGTATACATAAGGTCGAATATTAAAGTTTAGGAGCGGAGAAAGATGTGTACTCCAAGTTGAAATAACGGATTTAGGAGGAATATTAAGAAAACAACTTGTTCTGAATTGATAAAATAAAGCCTTTGAATAATATTGGTTTGTGTTGGGATCCACATAAATTCGAAAAGTAATGTTGGGAGGGGAAAAAAGATGTGTACTTCAAGTTGAAATAACGGATTTAGGAGGAACATTAAGAAAAGAACTTGTTCTGAATTGATAAAATAAAGTTGGAGTCTTAGCTTAGAGTTCTAGTTACAGTTCTAGTTTAGTTTAGTTTTAGTTATGAGTTTAGAGTTTTAGCTTAGAGTAATATCTTAGAGTTTTATTTAGAGTTCTAGTTTACCATGAGCGCTCATGATAAGCTAACCTAACCTAACTTAAACGTGGAGAAACCTAACCTCTAACCTAACCTAACCTAATCTAACCTATGGTTTTGGTATTTTTATGTAATAATGTGGAATTTTGTGGTTATGTTAGTTTAGTATTGTCATCAATATCTATTGTCCCCCTCCTCGACTCTAGACGAAAACTCTAAGCTAAAACTCTTAACTAAAACTAGTAAAATTCAACTCTAACTAAAACTCTAAGCTAGGAATCTAGGCTAAAACTCAAAGCTAAAACTCTTAACTAAAACTAAACTAAACTAGAACTCTAACAAAAACTCTAGGCTAAAACTCTAAGATAAAACTCTCAAATATAACCAAACTAAACTTCAACTCTAAATAAAATTCTGACCTATGACTCTAAGCTAAGATTCCTAACTCTTAACTTAAAATAAACTAAAATTCAATTCTAAATAAAACTCTAAGATAAGAATCTAGGATAAAAATCTAAGTTAAAACTCTTAAATAAACCTAAACTAAACATGAACTCTAACTAAAGCTCTGAGCTAAGACTCTAAGCTAAAACACTAAACTCTTAACTATAACTAAACTAAACTAGAACTCTAACTAAAACTCTAAGCTATGACTCTAAGGTAAAACTCTAAACTCTTAACTAAAACTAAACTAAACTAGAACTCTAAATAAAACCCTCAGCTAAGACTCCAAGGTAAAAATCTAAACTCATAACTATAACTGAACTTCAACTCTAACTAAAAACTCTAAGCTAAGACTCTATGGTAAAACTCTTAACTCTACAACTCTAACTAAAACTCTAAGCTATGACTCTAAGCTAAAACTCTAAACTCTTAACTATAACCAAACTAAAATTCAACTCTAACTAAAACTCTAAGCTAGGAATCTCGGCTACAACTCTAAGTTTAAACTCTTAACTAAAAATAAACTAAACTTGAACCCTAACTAAAGCTCTAAGCTAAGACTCTAAGCTTAAACACTAAACTCTTAACTATTACTAAACTAAACTTCAACTCTAACTAAAACTCTATGCTAACACTCTAAGCCAAAACTCTAAACTCTTAACTAAAACTAAACTAAACTAGAACTCTAACAAAAACTCAAAGCTATTACTCTAAGCTAAAACTCTAAACTCATAACTAAAACTAAACTAAACTAGAACTCTAACAAAAACTCTAAGCTAAGACTCAAAGCTAAAACTCTAAACTCTTAACTAAAACTAAACTAAACTAGAGCTCTCAATAAAACTCTCAGCTAAGACTCCAAGGTAAAACTCTAAACTCATAACTATAACTAAACTTCAACTCTAACTAAAAACTCTAAACTAAGACTCTATGGTAAAACTCTAAACTCTACAACTCTAACTAAAACTCTAAGCTATGACTCTAAGCCAAAACTCTAAACTCTTAACTATAACCAAACTAAAATTCAACTCTAACTAAAACTCTAAGCTAGGAATTTCGGCTACAACTCTAAGTTTAAACTCTTAACTAAAAATAAACTAAACTTGAACCCTAACTAAAGTTCTAAGCTAAGACTCTAAGCTAAAACTCTAAACCTTTAACTATTACTAAACTAAACTTCAACTCTAACTAAAACTCTAAGCTAAGACTCTAAGCTAAAACTCTAAATTCTTAACTAAAACTAAACTAAACTAGAACTCTAACTAAAACTCTAAGATAGTACTCTAAGCTAAAACTTTAAACTCATAACTAAAACTAAACTAAACTAGAACTCTAAAAAAAACTTTAAGCTAAGACTCTAAGATAAAACTCTAAACTCTTAACTAAAACTAAACTAAACTAGAGCTCTAACTAAAACTCAAAGGTAAGACTCCAAGGTAAAACTCTAAACTCATAACTATAACTAAACTTCAACTCTAACTAAAAACTCTAAGCTAAGACTCTATGGTAAAACTTTAAACTCTTAACTGAAACTAAAATAAACTGGAACTCTAACTAAAACTCTAAGCTAAGACTCTAGGCTAAAACTCTTAGCTCTTAACTAGAAATAAACTAAACTAGAACTGTAAGCTAAGACTCTAAGGTAAAACTCTTAACTAAAACTAAACTAAACTAGAATTCTAACTACAACTCTAAGCTAAGACTCCAAGATAAAACTCCAAACTCTTAACTATAACTAAACTAAACTAGAACACGAACTAAAACTCTAAGCTAAGACTCTAATGTAAAATTCTAAACATTTAACTATAACTAAACTAAACTTAAACCCTAACTAAAGCTCTAAGCTAATACTATAAGGTACAAATCTAAATTCTTAAATAAAACTAAACTAAACTAGAACTCTAACTAAAACTCTAAGCTAAGACTCTAAGGTAAAACTCTAAATTCTTAACTAAAACTAAACTAAACTATAAATCTAACTAAAACTCTAATCTAAAACTCTAATACCAAACTATAAACTCTTACCTAAAAAAAAACTAAATTAGAGCTCTAAGTACAACTGTAAGCTAAGTATCTAATTTAAAATTCTAAACTAATAAATAAAACTAAACTAAACTAGAAATATAACTAAAACTCTAAGCTAAGACTCCAAGCTAAAACTCTAAACTCTTAACTAAAACTAAACTAATCTAGAACTAAGTAAAACTCTAAGCGAATACTCTAAGCTAAAACTCTAAACGCTTAGCTATAACTAAACTAAACTTCAACTCTAACTAAAACTCTAGGCTAAAACTCTAAGGTAAAACTCTAAATTCTTAACTAAAACTAAACTAAACTAGAACTCTATCTAAAACTCTAGGCTAAGACTCTAAGATAAAACTCTAAACTCTTAACTAAAAATAAACTAAACCAGAGCTCTAAGTAAAACTCTAAGCTAAAACTCTAAGCTAAGACTCTAAGCTAAAACTCTAAACTCTTAACTAAAACAAAACTAAACTAGAACTCTAACTAAATCTCTAAGCTAAGACTCAAAGCTAAAACTATAAACTCTTAACTAAAACTAAACTAAACTAGAACTCTAAGTAAAACTCTAAGCTAAGACTCTAAGCTAAAACTCTAAACTCTTAACTATAACTAAACTCAACTTCAACTCTAACTAAAACTCAAGGCTACAACTCTAATCTCAAAACTCTAAACTCTTAACTATGACTAAACTAAACTTTTAACTAAAACTAAACTAAACTAGAACTCAAACAAAAGCTCTAAGCTATGACTCTAAGCTAAAACTCTAAACTCTTAACTATAACTTAACTAAACTACAACTAAAACAAAAACTCTAAGCTAAGACTCTAAGCTAAAACTAAGCTAAAACTCTAAGTTAAAAGTTTAGAGTTTTAGCTTAGAGTCTTAGCTTAGAGTTTTAGTTAGAGTTGAAGTTTACTTTAGTTTTAGTGAAGAGTTTAGAGTTTTTGGCTTAGAGTCTTAGCTTAGAGTTTTTGTTAGAGTTATAGTTTAGTTTTATTTTAGTTAAGAGTTTAGAGATTTTAACTTAGGTTCTTAGCTTTGAGTTTTTGTTGAAGTTCTAGTTTAGTTTAGTTTTATTTAATATTTTAGAGATTATTATTAGAGTCTTATCTTATAGTTTTAGTTATAGTTGAAGTTTAGTTTAGTAATAGTTAAGAGTTTTAGCTTAGAGTCATAGATTAGAGTTTTAGTTAAAGTTCTAGTTTAGTTTAGTTTTAGTTAAATGTTTAGTTTAGTTTTAGTTAAGAGTTTAGAGTTTTATCTTTGAGTCTTAGCTTAGAGTTTTAGTTACAGTTCTAGTTTAGTTTAGTTTTAGTTAAGAGTTTATAGTTTTACCTCAGAGTCTTAGCTTAATGTTTTAGTTAGAGTTCTAGTTTAGTTTAGTTTTAGTTAAGAGTTTAAAGATTTATCTTGTAGTCTTAGCTTAGAGTTTTAGTTAGAGTTCTAGTTTAGTTTAGTTTTAGTTATGAGTTTAGAGTTTTAGCTTAGAGTAAAATCTTAGAGTTTTACTTAGAGTCCTAGTTTAGTTTAGTTTTAGTTAAGATTTTAGAGTTTTAGCTTAGAGTCTCAGCAGAGAGTTTTAGTTAGAGTTGAAGTTTAGATTAGTAATAGTTAAGAGTTTAGAGTTTTAGCTTAGAGTCTTAGCTTAGATCTTTAGTTTGAGTTCAAGTTTAGTTTAGGTTTACTTAAGAGTTTTAACTTAGAGTTTTAGCCTAGATTCCTAGCTTAGAGTTTTAGTTAGAGTTGAATTGTAGTTTGGTTATAGTTAAGAGTTTAGAGTTTTAGCTTAGAGTTTTAGTTAGAGTTGTAGTTAAGTTAAAACTCTTAACTAAACCTAAACTAAACATGAACTCTAACTAAAGCTCTAAGCTAATACTCTAAGCTAAAACACTAAAATCTTAACTATAACTAAACTAAACTAGAACTCTAGCTAAAACTCTACGCTAAGACTCTAAGGTAAAACTATAAACTATTAACTAAAACTAAACTAAACTAGAACTCTAACTAAAACCCTAAGCTAAGACTCCAAGGTAAAACTCTAAACTCATAACTATAACTGAACTTCAACTCTAACTAAAAACTCTAAGCTAAGACTCTATGGTAAAACTCTAAACTCTACAACTCTAACTAAAACTCTAAGCTATGACTCTAAGCTAAAACTCTAAACTCTTAACAATAACCAAACTAAAATTCAACTCTAACTAAAACCCTAAACTAGGAATTTAGGCTAAAACTCTAAGTTTAAACTCTTAACTAAAAATAAACTAAACTTAAACTCTAACTAAAGCTCTATTATACGACTTTAAGATAAAACACTAAACTCTTAAATATTACTAAACTAAACCTCAATTCTAATTAAAACTCTAAGCTATCACTCTAAGCCCAAACTCTAAACTCTTAACTAAAACAAAACTAAACTAGAACTCTAACAAAAACTTAAAGATAATACTCTAAGCTAAAGTTCTAAACTCATAACTAAAACTAAACTAAACTAGAACTCTAACAAAAACTCTAAGCTAAGACTCAAAGCTAAAACTCTAAACTCTTAACTAAAACTAAACTAAACTAGAACTCTAACTAAAACTCTAAGCTAAGACTCCAAGGTAAAACTCTAAACTCATAACTATAACTAAACTTCAACTCTAACTAAAAACTCTAAGCTAAGACTGTATGGTAAAACTCTAAACACTACAACTCCAACTAAAACTCTAAGCTATGACTCTAAGCCAAAACTCTAAACTCTTAACTATAACCAAACTAAAATTCAACTCTAACTAAAACTCTAAGCTAGGAATTTAGGCTACAACTCTAAGTTTAAACTCTTAACTAAAAATAAACTAAACTTGAACCCTAACTAAAGTTCTAAGCTAAGACTCTAAGCTAAAACTCTAAACTCTTAACTATTACTAAAATAAACTTCAACTCTAACTAAAACTCTATGCTAAGACTCTAAGCGAAAATTCTAAACTCTTAACTAAAATTAAACTAAACCAGAACTCTAACTAAAACTCTAAGATATTAGTCTAAGCTAAAACTTTAAACTCATAACTAAAACTAAACTAAACTAGAACTCTAACAAAAACTCTAAGCTAAGACTCTAAGCTAAAACTCTAAACTCTTAACTAAAAATAAATTAAACTAGAACTCTAACTAAAACTCAAAGGTAAGACTCCAAGGTAAAACTATAAACTCATAACTATAACTAAACTTCAACTCTAACTAAAAACTCTAAGCTAAGACTCTATGGTAAAACTTTAAACTCTTAACTAAAACTAAACTAAACTGGAACTCTAACTAAAACTCTAAGCTAAGACTCTAGGATAAAACTCTAAGATCTAAAATAGAAATAAACTAAACTAAAACTCTAAGCTAAGACTCTAGGGTAAAACTATAAACTATTAACTAAAACTAAACTAAACTAGAACTCTAACTAAAACTCTAAGCTAAGACTCTAGGCTAAAACTCTAAGCTAAACTAAAACTCTATGCTAAGACTCTAAGGTAAAACTTTAACCTAAAACTCTTAACTATTACTAAACTAAACTTCACCTCTAACTAAAACTCTATGCTAAGACTCTAAGCTAAAACTCTAAACTCTTAACTAAAACTAAACTAAACTAGAACTCTAACAAAAACTTTAAGCTAAGACTCTAAGCTAAAACTCTAAACTCTTAACTAAAACTAAACTAAACTAGAACTCTAACTAAAACTCAAAGGTAAGACTCCAAGGTAAAACTCTAAACTCATAACTATAACTAAACTTCAACTCTAACTAAAAACTATAAGCTAAGACTTTATGGTAAAACTTTAAACTCTTAACTGAAACTAAACTAAACTAGAACTCTAACTAAAACTCTAAGCTAAGACTCTAGGCTAAAACTCTTATCTCTTAACTAGAAATAAACTAAACTATAACTGTAAGCTAAGACTCTAAGGTAAAACTCTTAACTAAAACTAAACTAAACTAGAATTCTAACTACAACTCTGAGCTAAGACTCCAAGCTAAAAATCTAAGCTTATAAATCAAAATAAACTATGCTAGAGAACTAAAAAAAACTACATTCTAAGACTCTGAGGTAAAATTCTAAACATTTAACTAAAACTAAACTAAACTTCAACCCTAACTAAAGTTCTAAGCGATGAGTCTAAGCTAAAACTATAAATTCTTAAATAAAACTAAAACTAGACTAGAACTCTATCTAAAACTCTAAGCTATGACTCTAAGGTAAAACTCTAAATTCTTAACTAAAACTAAACTAAACTAGAACTCTAACTAAAACTCTAAGCTAAGACTCTAAGATAAAACTCTAAACTCTTACATATAACAAAACTAAACTAGAGCTCTAACTACAACTCTAAGCTAAGACTCTAATTTAAAACTCTAAACTATTAACTAAAACTAAACTAAACTAGAACTCTAACTAAAACTCTAAGCTAAAATTCCAAGCTAAAACTCTAAACTCTTAACTAAAACTAAACTAAACTAGAACTCTAAGTAAAACTCTAAGCGAATACTCTAAGCTAAAACTCTAAACGCTTAGCTATAACTAAACTAAACTTCAACTCTAACTAAAACTCTAGGCTAAAACTCTAAGGTAAAACTCTAAATTCTTAACTAAAACTAAACTAAACTAGAACTCTATCTAAAACTCTAGGCTAAGACTCTAAGATAAAACTCTAAACTCTTAACTAAAACTAAACTAAACCAGAGCTCTAAGTAAAACTCTAAGCTAAAACTCTAAGCTAAGACTCGAAGCTAAAACTCTAAACTCTTAACTATAACTAAACTAAACTAGAACTCTAACTAAATCTCTTAGCTATGACTCTAAGATAAAACTCTAAACTCTTAACTAAAACTAAAATAAACTAGAACTCTAAGTAAAACTCTAAGCTAAGACTCTAAGCTAAAACTCTAAAATCTTAACTATAACTAAACTAAACTTCAACTCTAACTAAAACTCTAGGCTACAACTCTAATCTCAAAACTCTAAACTCTTAAATATGACTAAACTAAACTTTTAACTAAAACTAAACTAAACTAGAACTCAAACAAAATCTCTAAGCTATGACTCTAAGCTAAAACTCTAAAGTCATAACTATAACTTAACTAAACTACAACTTTAACAAAAACTCTCAGCTAAGACTCTAAGCTAAAACTAAGCTAAAACTCTAATTTAAAAGTTTAGAGTTTTAGCTTAGAGTCTTAGCTTAGAGTTTTAGTTAGAGTTGAAGTTTACTTTTGTGTTAGTGAAGAGTTTAGAGTTTTTGGCTTAGAGTCTTAGCTTAGAGTTTTTGTTAGAGTTATAGTTTAGTTTTGTTTTAGTTAAGAGTTTAGAGTTTTTAACTTATGTTATTAGCTTTGATTTTTTTTTGAAGTTCTAGTTTATTTTAGTTTTATTTAAGATTTTAGAGATTATTCTTAGAGTCTTATCTTATAGTTTTAGTTATAGTTGAAGTTTAGTTTATTAATAGTTAAGAGTTTTAGCTTAGAGTCATAGCTTAGAGTTTTAGTTAAAGTTCTAGTTTAGTTTAGTTTTAGTTAAATGTTTAGTTTAGTTTTAGTTAAGAGTTTAGAGTTTTATCTTGGAGTCTTAGCTTAGAGTTTTAGTTACAGTTCTAGTTTAGTTTAGTTTTATTTAAGAGTTTAGAGTTTTAAATCAGAGTCTTAGCTTAATGTTTTAGTTCGAGTTCTAGTTTAGTTTAGTTTTAGTTAAGAGTTTAAAGTTTTTTCTTGGAGTCTTAGCTTAGAGTTTTAGTTAGAGTTCTAGTTTAGTTTAGTTTTAGTTATGAGTTTAGAGTTTTAGATTAGAGTCATATCTTAGAGTTTTAGTTAGAGTTCTAGTTTAGTTTAGTTTTAGTTAAGAGTTTAGAGTTTTAGCTTAGAGTGTTAGCATAGTTTTAGTTAGAGTTGAAGTTTAGTTTAGTAATAGTTAAGAGTTTAGAGTTTTAGCTTAGAGTCTTAGCTTAGAGCTTTAGTTAGATTTCAAGTTTAGTTTATTTTTAGCTAAGAGTTTTAACTTAAAGTTTTATCCTAGATTCCTAGCTTAGAGTTTTAGTTAGAGATGAATTTTAGTGTGGTTATATTTAAGAGTTTAGATTTTTTGCTTAGAGTCATAGCTTAGAGTTTTAGTTAAAGTTGTAGAGTTAAGAGTTTTACCATAGAGTCTTAGCTTAGAGTTTTTAGTTAGAGTTGAAGTTTAGTTATAGTTATGAGTTTAGAGTTTTACCTTGGAGTCTTAGCTTAGAGTTTTAGTTAGAGTTCTAGTTTAGTTTAGTTTTAGTTAAGAGTTTAGAATTTTACCTTGGAGTCTTAGCTTAGTTTTAGTTAGAGTTCTAGTTTAGTTAAGTTTTAGTTAAGAGTTTAGAGTTTTACCTTAGAGTCATAGCTTAGAGTTTTAGGTAGAGTTCTAGTTTAGTTTAGTTATAGTTAAGAGTTTGGAGTTTTATAGCTTAGAGTCTTAGCTTAGAGTTTTTGTTAGAGTTCTAGTTTAGTTTAGTTTTAGTTATGAGTTTAGAGTTTTAGCTTAGAGTAAAATCTTAGAGTTTTACTTAGAGTCCTAGTTTAGTTTAGTTTTAGTTAAGATTTTAGAGTTTTAGCTTAGAGTCTCAGCAGAGAGTTTTAGTTAGAGTTGAAGTTTAGATTAGTAATAGTTAAGAGTTTAGAGTTTTAGCTTAGAGTCTTAGATTAGATCTTTAGTTGGAGTTAAATTTTAGTTTAGGTTTACTTAAGAGTTTTAACTTAGAGTTTTAGCCTAGATTCCTAGCTTAGAGTGTTAGTTAGAGTTGAATTGTAGTTTGGTTATGGTTAAGAGTTTAGAGTTTTAGCTTAGAGTTTTAGTTAGAGTTGTAGTTTAGTTTAGTTTTACTTAAGACTTTTAGTTTAGAGTTTTTTTCTAGAGTCGAGGAGGGGGACAATAGATATTGATGACAATACTAAATTAACATAACCACAAAATTCTAAATTATTGCATAAAAATACCAAAACCATAGGTTAGATTAGGTTAGGTTAGAGGTTAGGTTTAAGTTAGGTTAGGTTAAGTTAAGTTAGGTTAGGTTATCTAAGCTATGACTCTAAGCTAAAACTCCTAACTCTTAACTATAACCAAACTAAAATTCAACTCTAACTAAAACTCTAAGCTAGGAATCTAGGCTAAAACTCTAAGTTAAAACTCTTAGCTAAAAATAAACTAAACTTGAACTCTAACTAAAGCTCTAAGCTAATACTCTAAGCTAAAACACTAAACTCTTAACTATAACTAAACTAAACTAGAACTCTAACTAAAACTCTAAGCTAAGACTCCAAGGTAAAACTCTAAACTCATAACTATAACTAAACTTCAACTCTAACTAAAAACTCTCAGCTAAGACTCTATGGTAAAACTCTAAACTCTACAACTCCAACTAAAACTCTAAGCTATGACTCTAAGCTAAAACTCTAAGCTCTTAACAATAACCAAACTAAAATTCAACTCTAACTAAAACCCTAAGCTAGGAATTTAGGCTAAAACTCTAAGTTGAAACTCTTAACTAAAAATAAACTAAACTTGAACCCTAACTAAAGTTCTAAGCTACGACTCTAAGCTAAAACTCTAAACTCTTAACTATTACTAAACTAAACTTCAACTCTAACTAAAACTCTATGCTAAGACTCTAAGCTAAAACTCTAAACTCTTAACTAAAACTAAACTAAACTAAAACTCTAACTAAAACTCTAAGATATTACTCTAAGCTAAAACTTTAAACTCATAACTAAAACTAAACTAAACTAGAACTCTAACAAAAACTCTAAGCTAAGACTCAAAGCTAAAACTCTAAACTCTTAACTAAAACTAAACTAAACTAGAACTCTAACTAAAACTCTAAGCTAAGACTCCAAGGTAAAACTCTAAACTCATAACTATAACTAAACTTCAACTCTAACTAAAAACTCTAAGCTAAGACTGTATGGTAAAACTCTAAACACTACAACTCCAACTAAAACTCTAAGCTATGACTCTAAGCCAAAACTCTAAACTCTTAACTATAACCAAACTAAAATTCAACTCTAACTAAAACTCTAAGCTAGGAATTTAGGCTACAACTCTAAGTTTAAACTCTTAACTAAAAATAAACTAAACTTGAACCCTAACTAAAGTTCTAAGCTAAGACTCTAAGCTTAAACTCTAAACTCTTAACTATTAATAAACTAAACTTCAACTTTAACTAAAACTCTGTGCTAAGACTCTAAGCGAAAATTATAAACTCTTAACTAAAATTAAACTAAACCAGAACTCTAACTAAAACTCTAAGATATTAGTCTAAGCTAAAACTTTAAACTCATAACTAAAACTAAACTAAACTAGAACTCTAACAAAAACTCTAAGCTAAGACTCTAAGCTAAAACTCTAAACTCTTAACTAAAAATAAACTAAACTAGAACTCTAACTAAAACTCAAAGGTAAGACTCCAAGGTAAAACTCTGAACTCATAACTATGACTAAACTTCAACTCTAACTAAAAACTCTAAGCTAAGACTCTATGGTAAAACTTTAAACTCTTAACTAAAACTAAACTAAACTAGAACTCTAACTAAAACTCTAAGCTAAGACTCTAGGCTAAAACTCTAAGCTCTTAACTAGAAATAAACTAAACTATAACTCTAAGCTAAGACTATAAGGTAAAACTCTAAACTCTTAACTAAAACTATACTAAACTAGAATTCTAACTCCAACTCTGACCTAAGACTCCTATATAAAACTCTAAACTCTTAAGTAAAACTAAACAGAACTATAAAACGAACTAAAACTCTAAGCTAAGACTCTAAGTTAAAAGTCTAAACTATTAACTATAACTAAACTAAAATTAAACTCTAACTAAAACTCTAAGCAAAGACTCCAAGGTAAAACTCTAAATTCTTAACTAAAACTAAACTAAACTAGAACTCTAACAAAAACTCTAGGCTAAGACTCCAGGATGAAACTCTAAACTCTTAACTAAAACTAAACTAAACTAGAGCTCTAACAAAAACACTAAGCTAAGACTCTAAGTTAAAACTCTAAACTCTTAACTAAAACTAAACTAGAACTCTAACAAAAACTCTAAGCTATGACTAAGTTAAAACTCTAAATTCTTAACTAAAACTAAACTAAACTAGAACTCTAACTAAAACTCTAATATAAGACTCAAGTCTAAAACTCTAAAATCTTAAATAAAACTAAACTAAACTAGAGCTCTAACTAAAACTCTAAGCTAAGACTCTAAGTTAAAACTCTAAACTCTTAACTAAAACTAAACTAAACTAGAACTCTAAGCTAAGACTCCAAGCTAAAACTCTAAACTCGTAACTAAAACTAAACTAAACTAGAACTCTAAGTAAAACTCTAAGCTAATACTCTAAGCTAAGACTCTTAACTATAACTTAACTAATCTTCAACTCTAACTAAAACTCTAGGCTAAAACTCTAGGGCAAAACTCTAAATTCTTAACTAAAACTAAACTAAACTAGAACTCTATCTAAAACTCTAAGCTAAGACTCTAAGATAAAACTCTAAACTCTTAACTAAAAAAAAACTAAACCAGAGCTCTAAGTAAAACTCTAAGCTAAAACTCTAAGCTAAGACTCTAAGCTAAAACTCTAAACTCTTAACTAAAACAAAACTAAACTAGAACTCTAACTAAATCTCTAAGCTAAGACTCCAAGCTAAAACTCTAAACTCTTAACTAAAACCAAACTAAGCTATAACTCTAACTAAAACTCTAAGCTAAGATTCTAAGCTAAAACTCTAAACTCTTAACTATAACTAAACTAAACTTCAAATCTAACTAAAACTCTAGGCTAAAACTATAATCTAAAAACTCTAAACTCTTAACTATTACTAAACTAAACTTTTAACTAAAACTAAACTAAACTAGAACTCAAACAAAAGCTCTAAGCTATGACTCTAAGCTAAAACTCTTAACTATTACTAAACTAAACTTCAACTATAACTAAAACTCAAAGCTAAGACTCTAAGGTAAAAACTCTAAACTCTTAACTAAAACTAAACTAAACTATAACTCTAACAAAAACTCTAAGCTAAGACTCTTAGCTAAAAATTCTAAACTCTTAACTAAAACTAAAGTAAACTTCAACTCTAACTAAAACCCTAAGCTAAGACTCTAAGCTAAAACTTTAAACTCTTAACTATAACTAAACCAAACTAGAACTCTAACAAAAAAATCTAAGCTAAGACTCTAAGCTAAAAACTCTAAACTCGTAACTAAGACTCTAAGCTAAATATAACTAAACTAAACTTCAACCCTAACTAAAACTCTAAGCTAAGACTCTAAGGTAAAACTCTAAACTCTTAACTAAAACTAAACTAAACTAGAACTATAGCTAAAACTCTAAGATAAGACTCCAAGCTAAAACGCTAAATTCTTAACTAAAACTAAACTAAACTAGAACTTCAACTAAAACTCTAAGCTAAGACTCTAAGACAAAACTCTAAACTCTTAACTAAAACTAAACTAAACTAGAGCTCTAAATAAAACTCTAAGCTATGAATCTAATTTAAAACTATAGACAATTAGATATAACGGAACTAATATAGATCACCAACAAGAGCACAGTGATTTGAATATTGGAAAAAACTCTAAACACTTAACTAAACTAAATTAAGCTTGAGTTCCAGGAGAAACATCAAGATATGTCTTCAGTGTTAAAGACCAAACCATTAACTAATACAAAGCTAGAACTTCAAACTTAACTAAAACTCTAGGCTAAGACTCTAAGGTAAAACTCTAAATTCTTAATTAAAACTAAACTGAGCTAGAACTCTAACTAAAACTCTAAGCTAAGACTCTAAGATAAAACTCTAAACTCTTAACTATAACTAAACTAAACCAGAGCTCTAAGTAAAACTCTAAGCTAAAACTCTAAGCTAAGACTCTAAGATAAAACTCTAAACTCTTAACTAAAACAAAACTAAACTAGAACTCTAACTAAAACTAAGCTAAGACTCCAAGGTAAAATTCTAAACTATTAAATAAAACTAAACTAAACTAGAACTCTCAGTAAAACTCTCAGCTAAGACTCCAAGGTAAAACTCTAAACTCATAACTATAACTAAACTTCAACTCTAACTAAAAACTCTAAGCTAGTACTCTATGGTAAAACTCTAAACTCTACAACTCTAACTAAAACTCTAAGCTATGACTCTAAGCTAAAACTCTAAACTCTTAACTAAAAAAAGACTAAACCAGAGCTCTAAGTAAAACTCTAAGCTAAAACTCTAAGCTAAGACTCTAATCTAAAACTCTAAACTCTTAACTATAACTAAACTAAACTAGAACTCTAACTAAAACTCTAAGCTAAGACTCCAAGCTAAAACTCTAAACTCTTAACTAAAACTAAACTAGAACTCTAAGTAAAACTCCAAGCGAATATTCTAAGCTAAAACTCTAAAAGCTTAACTATGACTAAACTAAACTTCAACTCTAACTAAAACTCTAGGCTAAAACTCTAAGCTAAAAACTCTAAACTCTTAACTATGACTAAACTAAACTTTTAACTAAAACTAAACTAAACTAGAACTCAAACAAAAGCTCTAAGCTATGACTCTAAGATAAAACTCTTAACTATTACTAAACTAAACTTCAACTATAACTAAAACTCAAGGCTAAGACTCTAAGGTAAAAACTCTAAACTCTTAACTAAAACTAAACTAAACTATAACTCTAACAAAAACTCTAAGCTAAGACTCTAAGCTAAAAACTCTAAACTCTTAACTAAAACTAAAGTAAACTTCAACTCTAACTAAAACTCTAAGCTAAGACTCTAAGCTAAAACTCTAAACTCTTAACTATAACTAAACCAAACTAGAACTCTAACAAAAAACTCTAAGCTAAGACTCTAAGCTAAAAACTCTAAACTCGTAACTAAGACTCTAAGCTAACTATAACTAAACTAAACTTCAACCCTAACTAAAACTCTAAGCTAAGACTCTAAGGTAAAACTCTAAACTCTTAACTAAAACTAAACTAAACTAGAACTCTAACTAAAACTCTAAGATATGACTCTAAGGTAAAACTCTAAATTCTTAACTAAAACTAAACTAAACTAGAACTTCAACTAAAACTCTAAACTAAGACTCTAAGAAAAAACTCTAAACTCTTAACTAAAACTAAACTAAACTAGATCTCTAACTAAAACTCTAAGATAAGACTATAAGATAAAACTATAAACTATTAACTAAAACTAAACTAAACTAGAACTCTAACAAAAACTATTAGCTAAGACTCCAAGATAAAACTCTAAACTATTAACTAAAACTAGACTAAACTAGAACTCTAACTAAAACTCTAAGCTATGACTTTAAGCTTAAACTCTAAACTCTTAACTATAACTAAACTAAACTTCAGCGCTAACTAAAACTCTAAGCTAAAACTCTAAGGTAAAACTCTAAATTCTTAACTAAAACTAAACTAACCTAGAACTCTATCTAAAACTCTAGGCTAAGACTCTAAGATAAAACTCTAAACTCTTAACTAAAACTAAACTAAACCAGAGCTCTAAGTAAAACTCTAAGCTAAAACTCTAAGCTAAGACTCTAAGCTATAACTCTAAACTCTTAACTAAAACAAAACTAAACTACAACTATAACTAAAACTATAAGCTAAGACTCCAAGGTAAAATTCTAAACTCTTAACTAAAACTAAAATAAACTAGAACTCTAACTAAAACTCTCAGCTAAGACTCCAAGGTAAAACTCTAAACTCATAACTATAACTAAACTTCAACTCTAACTAAAAACTCTAAGCTAAGACTCTATGGTAAAACTCTAAACTCTACAACTCTAACTAAAACTCTAAGCCATGACTCTAAGCTAAAACTCTAAACTCTTAACAATAACCAAACTAAAATTCAACTCTAACTAAAACTCTAAGCTAGGAATTTAGGCTAAAACTCTAAGTTAAAACTCTTAACTAAAAATAAACTAAACTTGAACCCTAACTAAAGTTCTAAGCTAAGACTCTAAGCTAAAACTCTAAACTCTAAACTATTACTAAACTAAACTTCAACTCTAACTAAAACTCTATGCTAAGACTCTAAGCTAAAACTCTAAACTCTTAACTAAAACTAATCTAAACTAAAACTCTAACTAAAACTCTAAGATATTACTCTAAGATAAAACTTTAAACTCATAACTAAAACTAAACTAAACTAGAACTCTAACAAAAACTCTAAGCTAAGACTCAAATGTAAAATTATAAACTCTTAACTAAAACTAAAATAAACTAGAACTCTCACTAAAACCCTCAGCTAAGACTCCAAGGTAAAACTCTAAACTCATAACTATAACTGAACTTCAACTCTAACTAAAAACTCTAAACTAGGACTCTATGGTAAAACTCTAAATACTACAACTCTAACTAAAACTCTAAGCTATGACTCTAAGCCAAAACTCTAAACTCTTAACTATAACCAAACTAAAATTCAACTCTAACTAAAACTCTAAGCTAGGAATTTCGGCTAAAACTCTAAGTTTAAACTCTTAACTAAAAATAAACTAAACTTGAACCCTAACTAAAGTTCTAAGCTAAGACTCTAAGCTAAAACTCTAAACTCTTAACTATTACTAAACTAAACTTCAACTCTAACTAAAACTCTATGCTAAGACTCTAAGCTAAAACTCTAATTTCTTAACTAAAATTAAACTAAACTAGAACTCTAACTAAAACTCTAAGATATTAGTCTAAGCTAAAACTTTAAACTCATAACTAAAACTAAACTAAACTAGAACTCTAACAAAAACTCTAAGCTAAGACTCTAAGCTAAAACTCTAAACTCTTAACTAAAAATAAATTAAACTAGAACTCTAACTAAAACTCAAAGGTAAGACTCCAAGGTAAAACTCTAAACTCATAACTATGACTAAACTTCAACTCTAACTAAAAACTCTAAGATAAGACTCTAAGTTAAAACTTTAAACTATTAACTAAAACTAAACTAAACTAGAACTCTAACTAAAACTCTAAGCTAAGACTCTAGGCTAAAACTCTTAGCTCTTAACTATAAATAAACTAAACTAGAACTCTATGCTAAGACTCTAAGTTAAAACTCTAAACTCTTAACTAAAACTAAACTAAACTAGAACTCTAACTAAAACTCTAAGCTAAGACGCCAAGATAAAACTCTAAACTCTTAACTAAAACTAAACTAAACTAAACTAAACTTCAACCCTAACTAAAACTGTAAGCTAAGACTCTAAGGTAACACTCTAAACTCTTAACTAAAACTAAACTAGAACTAAAACTCTAAGCTATGACTCTAAGGCAAAACTCTAAATTCTTAACTAAAACTAAACTAAACTAGAACTATAACTAAAACTATAAGCTAAGACTCTAAAATAAAAATCTAAACTCTTAACTAAATCTAAACTAAACTATAGCTCTAAATAAAACTATAAGCTAATACTATAAGTTAAAACTCTAAACTCTTAACTAAAACTAAACTAAACTAGAACTCTAAGCTAAGACTCTAAGATAAAACTCTAAACTCTTAACTAAAACTAAACTAAACTAGAACTCTAACTAAAACTCTAAGCTAACACTCTAAGCTAAGACTCTTAACTATAACTTAACTAATCTTCAACTCTAACTAAAACTCTAGGCTAAAACTCTAGGGCAAAACTCTAAATTCTTAACTAAACTAAACTAAACTAGAACTCTATCTAAAACTCTAGGCTAAGACTCTAAGATAAAACTCTAAACTCTTAACTAAAACTAAACTAAACCAGAGCTCTAAGTAAAACTCTAATATAAAACTCTAAGCTAAGACTCTAAGCTAAAACTCTAAACTCTTAACTAAAACAAAACTAAACTAGAACTCTAACTAAATCTCTAAGCTAATACTCCAAGCTAAAACTCTAAACTCTTAACTGAAACTAAACTAAACTAGAACTCTAAGTAAAACTCTAAGCTAAGATTCTAAGCTAAAACTCTAAACTCTTAACTATAACTAAACTAAACTTCAACTCTAACTAAAACTCTAGGCTAAAACTCTAAGCTAAAAACTCTAAACTCTTAACTATGACTAAACTAAACTTTTAACTAAAACTAAACTAAACTAGAACTAAAAAAAAGCTCTAAGCTATGACTCTAAGCTAAAACTCTTAACTATTACTAAACTAAACTTCAACTATAACTAAAACTCAAGGCTAAGACTCTAAGGTAAAAACTCTAAACTCTTAGCTAAAACTAAACTAAACTATAACTCTAACAAAAACTCTAAGCTAAGACTCTAAGCTAAAAATTCTAAACTCTTAACTAAAACTAAAGTAAACTTCAACTCTAACTAAAACCCTACGCTAAGACTCTAAGCTAAAACTTTAAACTCTTAACTATAACTAAACCAAACTAAAACTCTAACAAAAAACTCTAAGCTAAGACTCTAAGCTAAAACTCTAAACTCTTAACTAAGACTCTAAGCTAACTATAACTAAACTAAACTTCAACCCTAACTAAAACTCTAAGCTAAGACTCTAAGGTAAAACTCTAAACTCTTAACTAAAACTAAACTAAACTAGAACTCTAGCTAAAACTCTAAGCTATGACTCTTAGGTAAAACGCTAAATTCTTAACTAAAACTAAACTAAACTAGAACTTCAACTAAAACTCTAAACTAAGACTCTAAGAAAAAACTCTAAACTCTTAACTAAAACTAAACTAAACTAGAGCTCTAACTAAAACTCTAAGCTAAGACTCTAAGTTAAAACTCTAAACTATTAACTAAAACTAAACTAAACTAGAACTCTAACTAAAACTCTAAGCTAAGACTCCAAATTAAAACTCTAAACTCTTAACTAAAACTGAACTAATCTACAACTCTAACTAAAACTCTAAGCTAAGACTCTAAGCTAAAACTCTAAACTCTTAACTATAACTAAACTAAACTTCAACTCTAACTAAAACTCTAAGCTAAGACTCTAAGGTAAAACTCTAAACTCTTAACAAAAACGAAACTGAGCTAGAACTCTAACTAAAACTCTAAGCTAAGACTCTAAGATAAAACTCTAAACTCTTAACTAAAACTAAACTAAACTAGAGCTCTAAGTAAAACTCTAAGCTAAAACTCTAAGCTAAGACTCTAAGCTAAAACTCTAAACTCTTAACTAAAACTAAACTAAACTAGAACTCTAACTAAAACTCTAAGCTAAGACTCCAAGCTAAAACTCTAAACTCTTAACTAAAACTAAACTAAACTAGAAATCTAAGTAAAACTCTAAGCTAAGACTCTAAGCTAAAACTCTAAACTCTTAACTATAACTAAACTAAACTTCAACTCTAACTAAAACTCTAGGCTAAAACTCAAAGCTAAAAACTCTAAACTCTTAACTATGACTAAACTAAACTTTAAACTAAAACTAAACTAAACTAGAACTCAAACAAAATCTCTAAGCTATGACTCTAAGCTAAAACTCTTAACTATTACTAAACTAAACTTCAACTATAAATAAAACTCTAAGATAATACTAAAATCTAAAAATCTAAACTCTTAACTAAGACTAAACTAACCTATAACTTCAACAAAAACTCAAAGCTAAGACTATAAGGTAAAAACTCTTAACTAAAACTAAACTAAAATATAACTCTAACAAAAACTCTAAGCTAGGACTCTAAACTAAAAACTCTAAACTCTTCACTAAAACTAAAGTAAACTTCAACTCTAACTAAAACTCTAAGCTAAGAATCTAAGCTAAAACTCTAAACTCTTAACTATAACTAAACCAAACTAGAACTCTAACAAAAAACTCTAAGCTAAGACTCTAAGCTAACTAAAACTAAACTAAACTTCAACTCTAACTAAAACTCTAAGCTAAGATTGTAAGATAAGACTCTAAACTCTTAACTAAAACTAAACTAAACTATAATTCCAACTAAACTCTAAGCTAAGAATCTAAGCTAAAAACTCTAAACTCTTAAGCAGAACCAAACTAAACTAGAACTCTAACTAAAACTTTAAGCTATGACTCTAAGGTAAAACTCTAAACTCATAACTATAACTAAACCAAACTAGAACTGTAACAAAAACTCTAAGCTAAGACTCTAAGCTAAAACTCTAAACTCTTAACTATAACTAAATAATACTTCAACTCTAACAAAAACTCTAAGCTAAGACTCTAAGGTAAAACTCTAAACTCTTAACTAAAACTAAACTAGAACTCTAACTAAAACTCTAAGTTAATACTCTAAGCTAAAACTCTAAACTCTTAACTAAACCTATAATAAACTTCAACTCTAGCTAAAACTCTAAGCTAAGACTCTAAGCTAAAACTCTAAACCCTTAACTAAAACTTAACTAAACTACAACTTTAACTAAAACTCTAAGACTCTAACCTAAAACTCTAAACTCTAAACTAAAACTCTTAACTAAACTAAAACGCTAACAAAAACTCTAAGCTAAAACTCTAAACTATTAACTAAACCTAAACTAAACTATAACTCCAACTAAAACTCTAAGCTAAGACTCTAAGCTACAAACTCTAAACTATTAACTACAACTAAACTAAACTAGAACTCTAACAAAAACTCTAAGATAAGACTCTAAGCTAAAACTCCAAACTCTTAACTATAACTAAACTAAAATTCAACTCTAACTAAAACTCTAAACTCTTAACGAAAACTAAAGTAAACTTCAACTCTAACTATAACTCAAATCTAACACTCTAATATAAAACTATAAACTCTTAACTAAAACTAAAGTAAACTTTAACTCTGACTAAGACTCTAAGTTAAAACTCTAAGATAAAACTCTTAGCTATTACTAAACAAAACTCCAGCTCTAACTAAAACTCTTAGTTAATACTCTAAGCTAAAACTCTTAACTAAACTAAACTAGAACTCTAACAAAAACTCTAAGCTAAGACTCTGAGCTAAAAACTCTAAATTCTTAACTAAAACTAAACTAAACTTCAACTCTAACTAAAACTCTAAGCTAAGACTCTAAGGTAAAACTCTAAACTCTTAAATAAAACTAAACTAAACTAGAACTTCAACAAAAAGTCTAATCTAAGACTCTAGGCTAAAACTCTAAACCCTTAACTAAAAATTAACTAAACTACAACTTTAACTAAAACTCTAAGACTCTAAACTAAAACTCTAAACTAAAACTCTTAACTAAACTAGAACTCTAACAAAAACTCTAAGATAAGACTCTAAGCTAAAACTCTAAATTCTCAGCTAAAACTAAACTAAACTAGAACTCTAACTAAAACTCTAAGCTAAGAATCTAAGCTAAAAATCTGAATTAAAACTGAACTAAACTATAACTCTAACTAAAACTCTAAGCTAAGACTCTAAGCAAAACTCTTAACTTAAACTAAACTATAACTCTAATAAAAACTCTAAGCTAAGACTCTAGGCTAAGACTCTAAACTCTTAACTAAAACTTAACTAAACTAAAACTTTAACTAAAACTCTAAGACTCTAAACTAAAACTCTAAAGTCTAAACTAAAACTCTTAACTAAACTAGAACTCTAACAAAAACTCTAAGCTAAGACTCTAAACTGAAATTCTAAACTCTTAACTAAAACTAAACTAAACTGGAATTCTAACAAAAACTCTTAGTTAAGGCTCTAAGCAAAAAACTCTAAACTCTTAACTATAACTAAACTAAACTAGAACTCTAACTAAAACTCTAAGCTAAGACTCTAGGCTAAAACTCTAAACTCATAACTATAAACCAAACTTCAACTCTAACTAAAACTCTAAGGTAAAACTTCAAACTCTTAACTATAACTAAACAAAGCTGGAACTTCAACAAAAACTCTAAGCTAAGACTCTAAGCTAAAACTCTAAACTCTTAACTAAGACTAAACTAAACTAGAACTCTAACTAAAACTCTAAGCTAAGACTCTTGACTAAAACTCTAAACCCTTAACTATAACTAAACTAAACTTCAACTCTAACTAAAACTCTAAGCTGAGAATCTAGGGTCAAACTATAAACTGAAACTAAACTAAACTAGAACTCTATCAAAACCTCTAGTCAAAGACTCTAAGCTAAAACTCTAAACTCTTAACTATAACTAAACTAAACTAGAGCTCTCACTAAAACTCTAAGCTAAGTTTCTAAGCTAAAACTCTTAACTAAAAGTAAATTATAACTCTAAAAAAAACTCTAAGCTAAGACTCTAAACTAAAACTCTAAATTCTCAACTAAAACTAAACTAAACTTCAACTATAAATAGAACTAAGCTAAGACTCTAGGCTAAAACTCTAAGCTAAGAGTCTAAACTCTAAACAAAAACTCTTAACTAAAACTAACCTAAACTATAACTCTAACTAAAACTCTAAGCTAAGACTCTAAACTAAAACTCTAAACTCTAAACTAAAACTACTATAACTCTAACTAAGGTAAACCTTGACGAGATGTAAAAAAAAAGTTGAAAAAATACTATGTTAAAAAAATTAAAAAAAAATCAAAAAAACGTGGGGAGGCCTTTTCGGGCACCGGGGGGCCCTTTGGGGGGCACCGAGGGCCCTTTGGGGGCACTGGGGGCCCGGGGGCCCTTTGGGGTTGGGGACCTTACAACACTGTTCAAATGGAACTTGTGTATTATAACGATCATAGAGTTTCACCCCAAATCATCTTCTAAGTCATCT
This sequence comes from Artemia sp. Qi Xiang Cuo, assembly GCF_049724085.1. Classification (NCBI taxonomy): domain Eukaryota; kingdom Metazoa; phylum Arthropoda; class Branchiopoda; order Anostraca; family Artemiidae; genus Artemia; species Artemia sp. Qi Xiang Cuo. The sequence goes on from NC_142813.1 coordinate 28,337,008, forward strand.
TCTAAAATCATCTTCTAAAATGTATCAAACTGTTTTGCCTAAATAATCTTCTAAAATGTCTCAAACGGTTTCGCCCAAATAACCCCTAAAAGTAATTTCTGCGTGTTCCTTTTGTTTTGGCATCCCTGCGCTATCACATTTGAAATTCCCAGGAAAAAATTCCCGCGTTAATCTCTTCATCTCATAGGTGTTCTTAGTTACACTATTATGGCATCGATAGAGTTCCCGAATTTATCTCTGTCACTAAAGATCAGAGAAGCCGTATTTAAAAAATAGAATATCAATTTATCTCTGTCACTAAAGACCGTTTATCCCTCAGACCTAAAGATCAAAGAAGCCATAATGTTCCATAATTCCCTTTTCGTGCATCAATAATTCCCCTCGATTATGCAAATCAATTTCTCAGAAACTCTCTCCCCTCTAGTCGATCAATAACATTGTCTATGTGGTTAGGTACCGTTAGACTCGATCAATACATTCCCCCGCCGATTATGTAATCAATTTCTCGGAAATCCACTTCCCTGATTGGCTTAGAGAAAGACACGTGATCCTGTGTTATCGCATCAATACATTCCCCACCGATTAAGCAATCAATTTCTCAGGAATCCACTTCCCCCTCTTGTCCTAGATCAATACATCTCTTCCCGTTAATGCGCATGTGCAAACTTCGCCCTGGAGTCATTACACTTAGACGAACAACAACAAATCAATTGACCTTGACCCTATTAGACTCGATTGATAATCCTTGAATAAATTATAGCCCGTCAACGTTAGACTTAATTGTAGATGGCAGCAGTGGTGTGGGACGGGACCTCCTGGTAGCTTCCTACTTAAGCAATCTGTATTTTTCACTGGGTATGTCGATAACTATCAACCGATCACCATTCTCCAGCTCTAAAAGCGGGGTGCTACCGTTTTGACTAACCGTCACAAGCACTAAACGTCATAACATCTAACCGTCAGAACCACTATCCGTCATAACATTGACAAAAATTTATAAATTTATATAATAGTAATAAGTATATAATAATTTGGAAACAAATTTCGGCTATATATTTGCAATCAGAGGGGTAGGGGTAAAGCATAGCATAAATTAAATACGTAACCTAACCTAGGTACCTTTCCCCCCCTAAACCCCAAAAAACTACAGTTTTAAAATTTTCGATGCTATGACGGTTAGTGGTTCTGGCGGTTTGTTTTGTCGATGTTATGACAGATTTTGTCGGTGTCCTGACGTTAGTAGTCCTGACGGTTAGATGTTATGACGCTTTTCCCTAAAAGCAATATTGTGACCTTACATGGCGGATGCCTGAGGCCGAGTGAGTATATAACTAATAATGAAGTCAATAGGTTTCATTAATTGGTGACGAATTTCATGTATGTTTTTGTGAGTTTATCTTGCTTTGTCCCAGGACTTGGAGATCCATTTGAAACTTTCAGGTGTATTTGTCCCACAATGGTATGACTGTATTAGCACCTCCTGACCCGTATGAAGCAAAATCCATTTTCTCTACAACTAGTGCATCGCAAATGGAGACGGTAAGGCCATCTCCTCCAAAGGCCAATTGAAGCCCCCTGTCACATCGCCTACGATTGAACCCCGTGGCCGCTGGCTTGGAAACGACCACGCGGTCGTTTAAGTATGACATAGTCCTATAGTCTACATCAGTTCCTAAGTAAGGCAGGAATAAGAAATGAAGATGCAGCCGTGGCTCTTTAAAATCAGGTTTAGCATTGGCAGAAATTAACATAAGTTGGGCGCAAAACCCCTATGCCTTCCCAAGGCCTGAACATAATTTGCACTTTACCAAAAAAATATAAATGTTTTTACTTTTATAACTTTAATAAATCAAATAATACTAACATTTTGATTACTAAACATCAGTATATGTATGTTAAACTGACAATGCACATTCATTTGTATTTTTTTCAGTAAAGTGTAAATTATTTACTGAATTATTAAAAGTAATAAATAAAACATTTTGAGAACATCGTTCTTATATGCCCTCAGGGCATAGCTTAAAACCCTTGCCCCGAGGGTTGTGGAGGAGTGTCCTCCTCAAAAAAATATTTTCTATCTGGAAATCAACTAAGCTGAACAAAAGAGCTATCTCAAAATCTTGATTGGGGGAATGTGTTTGGGGGAATGAGGGGCGTGGAGGGGGGGGGGGCTTTTTGTCCTCCAATCACTTTTGACTATTAAAAAGGGCACTGGCCCTTTGAATTTCCAATCGAATGAGCCTTTTTTTGAAGTTTCTACGACAACACCTTCAATGTAAATCTTATTTGCCCCCAGGGCATAACTTACAACCCTTGCCCGGAAGGTTGTGGGGGAGTGTCCTCCTCAAAAACATAATTTCTATGTGGAAATCAACTACGCTGAACAAAATGGCTGTCTCAAAAGGTTTATTAGATGTGTTTCGGGAAATGGTGAGCGTGGAAGGGTGTTAGTTGCATTCCAATCACTTTTGACTATTAAAAAGGGCACAAGCTACTCCAATTCCCAATTGAATGAGCCCTTTTTAAAGTTTCTACGACAACTTCTTCGATACGAAGTGCAATGCTCTAAAGAAAAAAAAATAATACATTGTGCCAACATCGTTCTTGCATGCCCTCAGGGCATAATTTAAAACCCTTGCTCCGAAGGGGAGTTTCATCCTCAAAAACATATTTTCTATCTGGAAATCAACTATGCTGAACAAATGATGTCTCAAAATTTTGATTGGATGTGTTTTGAGGAATGATGGGCGTGGGGGGGGCTAGCTGCCCTCCAATCACTTTCGACTATTAAAAAGAGCACTAGTCCTTTGAATTTCAAATCGAATGAGCCTTTTTTGAAGTTTCTACGAAAACACCTTCAATAAAAACCTTATATGCCCCCAGGGCATACCTTAAAACCCTTGCCCCGAGGGTTGTGGGGGAGAGTCCTCCTCAAAAACATAATTTCTATCTGGAAATCAACTACGCTGAACAAAATGGCTGTCTCAATATTTTGATTGGATGTATTTCGAGAAATAGTGGGCGTGGAAGGGGTGTTAGTTGCCTTCCAATCACTTTCGACTGTTAAAAAGGACACAAGCCACTCCAATTTCCAATTGAATGAGCCCTTTTCGAAGTTTCTATGACAACTTATTCGATACGAAGTGCCCTGCTCTTAAGGAAAAAAATAATAAATAATACATTTTACGAACATCATTCTAATATGCCATCAGGGCATAACTTAAAACCCTTGCCCCGAGGGTTGTGGGGGAGTGTCCTCCTCAAAAACACATTTTCTATCTGGAAATCAACTACGCTGAACAAAATAGCTTTCTCAAAATTTTTACTGGATGTGTTTGGGGGAATGATGGGCTGGGGGGGGGGAGGGGGCTAGTTGTCCTCCAATCACTTTCGACTATTAAAAAAGGCACTAGCCACTCCAATTTCCAATCGAATGAGCCTTTTTCGAAGTTTGTACGACAACTCCTTCGATTCAAAGTGCCCGGGTATGGAAAAAAAATGCATTATGCCAACATCGTTCTTTACTTAGGCAGCGCTATTGCGCTGCCTATGATACTTATAAAAGAATACAAGCTGCACTTTTTCCTTTTTGCTACTTTTTACTCGACAGACACTGCTACTAGTTGCTGATAATTTTTAGTAAGAAACCAGACGACGGAAACACTTGTACGGGGGGGGGGGGGGTGAGTATTCTTTTCTCTGATACTTATAAAAGAATGCACGCTGCAGTGTTTCCTTTTTGCTACTTGTCGCTCGACAGACACTACTACTAGTTGCTGATAATTTATAGTAAGAAACACGACGACGGAAACACTGATAAAAGAGAAAAAAATTCTCCTAAATACCGCTTAAAATAGCAACGTCTAACTTAGGCTTTACGTTAGCACTGCAGTATAGTAATTACTTTATTCATTAATTCGCAGACAAATTCCAACAGGGCAGCTTGTCAAAAGTTGTACAGAAGAAAATTCAGCTGTCAGGACTGATCCCACCTATTTAAGATCACGGTAAAGATTAGTAATAACTTTAAGGGAGGCTATTACAGCCATTTAGTCAATTAGTCTGGGCACTTGGTCATATGCTAGTCGATTTAACACATATATCAGATTATTAAGCAGCATACAATTGACTCCAAATTGGCACGACATCTGATTCGGTAGTAAGCTGGGCTGGCTAGAGCTTTTAGTCTAAGCGAATTGTTTACGTCGACCTTAGCCATGTGACTTTAAATAGCTGATAAAAACTAATGAATTGGCTAATGTAAGTGAATTAGAAAATGACAGGCTTCTAAAAGAACTGGTCAGATTATCTTGTATGTGACATGACTTATCTTCTAAAACATCAACATGTTTTATTTCAGATGCTGTAATAGTCAACCTCTTGGAATAAAAAGTAGCGGGGAAAGGAACACTAATCCACTTCAGCAGAATAAAATTTAACAAATATATATATATATATATATATATATATATATATATATATATATATATATATATATATATATATATATATATATATATATATATATATATATATATATATATATATATATATATATATATATATATATATATATATATATATATATATATATATATATATACGTTAGCGGTAATTAGGAGAAATGGTAAATAGGAAGTCATGTCATATACAATATAGTACAATATATATATATAGTATGTCGACAATCCCAGAAATGCTCTGGTGAATGTCCAAAAGAGAGGAAAAATCCCCAATTCTTAATGAGATAACCTAATTAGATAACCAGAATGTTTAGCGGTTTTTGTTGGAATAGAGGACTTTAACGTCTATAAACTTGCAAATGAAAATGGTACCCTCAAGCAGCTTTAAACACGTAATCAGTTTGTAATTTGTAAAGAAAAGTTTTTACTACTATTAATTTCTGTTCTCATTAACTA
>NC_142813.1:28837833-28877432 GCF_049724085.1 Artemia sp. Qi Xiang Cuo
ATTCCTATACACGCAAGCAAATAACTGAGTTATTTTTACGCCACAATTTCTACTCACTCTCTTTGAAAAGGTGTATACGTCCCGTAGAAATGTTTTACCTATACGTCCCGTAGAAATGTTTTACCTATACGTCCCGTAGAATTCAATAGATGCATTCTACTCACGTAAGATTCTAAGTGGGAGACAATAGCTTCTTAAAGGAGATACATATTAAAGAAGGCAAGTGAATTGTAACAGATTAAAAAGTAATTTCGATTATATCATATAATATCATAAATAATATCATATATTTGGAGCGTTAGCCAAATACTGATTGAAAGCAAAAAACTACACGAACTGATCTTTTGGCTCAATCCTGCAATTATACTTTCAAGTTGCATATTACAGTCTGTAGTGCCGGGTTTCTCAAGTTTTTAGCGTGCAGACCCAATTTGATTTGAGCTGGTTTTCACCAACTCACGGTCACTAACTACTTTAGCAAATATTATGTAGTTAGCTGTTCATTTTAAAAATATATTATGATTTGATTCCTGAGCCTTTCAAGGAGTTATTTGCGGTCACATCAAAAAAATTGAGGACTATGATTGCGGAAATCATCATTCCAAGGTTATTCTATCTGGGCTGCAAACACAAAATAATAAATCAAACATTATAAAAAATACAGAAACTCATCTGTCATGAGTGATTGTAATATTATTCAATATTCAATTAATTACGAAAATATAGAGAATATAGCCCAGAAGTAAAACATTTCAATTACAGGTGAGTCTGGAAAAAAACGCGTCATTTCCAAAGCAAATTTCCATATCAATATATATTTTTCAACTTGAACTCTTTTACACTAGGACCATAAACTTATTTGTAGTGAAGCTTTGTCTTGAACAGTCTTGGAAAGAACAAATAAAATTGAATTAAATATTTAAAACATAAGGATATTAATTGCTGATAGCTCATCAGTTCAAAATTTTATTTTACTGTAATTTTGAATGTTTATTTTCAATATTAAAATAAGTACAAAAGAAAATATTTGTAATATAGTTCCCTTTCTTCTTTCAATTTTCAATAAACCCTTATATTTCCCGGGTAATAAGTTACAGCCTTTCCCCCGGGCTCCAGGGGGGCTATTTTGACCCCGAAGTTTTTGTTTTCTGATCGTTGGACTATTTAAAAACAACTGGCAATCTCAAAATAATGATAAGATACATTTGGGGAAAAGAGGGTGTGTGTTGGGTAGATGCCCTCCGATCCCCTTTGACTCATAAAAGAGTAACTAGAATTTTCAGTTTACATTCAAATGAGCCACCTCTGAAGTTTATACGAACACCCCTTACATAAAAACTGTTTTTAACAAAATGGCTATCTCAAAATTCTTATCAGATGGGTTTGGGGAAAAAAGAGCGTTAGAGGGGGACTAGTTGGCCTCCGATTTCTTTTGACTCTTAAAAAGTGAACTAGAACTTTCAATTTTATATCAAATGAAACCTCTCTGAAGCTTATACGAGTATCCCAGTAGTATAAGGGGTTTACAAACAAAGGGTAGTCGATATTTGGGAGACAATTGGAGTCGAGCCAGAACACCAAGAGAAGGAATTGACCTACTTTAGAGTGAGGCGTTAGAATTCAATTGTCAGATTACAGTTACTCTTACGAGAGATCTAGATCTAAATATAATCTGTGACGCTGAGCAACCATCAAATTGTTTCTTCTAGAATTTGTTACAGGATTCTTGCAAGGACATGTCACGAAGTTATTGCGTGCACAAGGATATCGCAAAGAATAATTATTTAAATAGAGAAAGGGTTGAAATATTAATTGCTTATCAACTATGGGATGAATCTGAGGGAATGGTAAGTCCATTAAGAGATACATGTTTTTTTTTATTTTAATGGGATGTCTTGAGAATAAGTATTTAAATTTCAGAATGAATTTAACGCGGAATTTTAAATGTATAAGTGTGGTTGGTATAATACACAAGTATCAAATGAGGAGTGTGGTTAATATAACATATTTATAGCATGGAGAATATACATAAAGTCGATATTAATAAAGCTACAGGTAATGATATGGCAGCAATTAGTCGTCCAAGCCCCAACCTCCAAGGGCCCTAATACCCCTACCTCCAACTTTTTGGCCCAATCCCCCCCATTATATTTAGTACTTTTTTGAAGTATAATTTTTTGAACTTTATTTTGAACTTTTATTTTTTATTTTTTAAACGAAAATTTTTTTAACTTTTTTTTACATGTCTTAGAATGACATCAATCACTTAAAACCAAAAAATCACATTTATTATACTCGAAATACAAAATGAGAATAATATAAATATGTTAGTCGTGACTTTTATTATTAGAAATATAGTGTTTGTAGTAGCAATTTTCTTTTTTATCTGACTTGGAATTTTTGGACTTGGACAATTATTCAACTTTTTTTATTATTTTTTTATTTATACCCCTGTGTTAGTGGTACTCTATGTTAACTAATCGACACTTTTTCTTTATTTGCACGGATATTTTTAGCATCAAAAGGATTTTACAACATTTAACAGAATCAAGAAACTATTCAAATGTTTCAGAATCTATGATTTTGCAGTATGCATGTAACTAAAATCTTCCGTTAGCAATTAATACATGCATTTTTTAGCATGAAAAGGAATTTATAATATTTAACAGAAGCAAGAAACTATTTAAATGTTTTAGGGTCTATACTTTTGCAGTTTACATGTAACGTAAATCTCCCACTATAAATTAATATAAATATTTTTTTTAGCAAAAAAAGGATTTTACAACATTTCAGAGAATCAAGAAACTATTCAAATGTTTCAGAATCTATGCTTTTCCAGTTTGCAGGTACATAAAATCTTCAGTTATCCATTAATACAGATATTTCTTAGCATCAAAAGTATTTTACAACATTTCACAGAATCAAGAAGCTATTCAATTGTTTCAGAATCTATGCTTTTGGAGTTTGCATGTAACTAAATTTTCCACTATCAATTATTAAATCAAATATTTTTCTTAGCATCAAAATTATTTTACAACATTTCTCAGAATCAAGTAACTATTCAAATGTTACAGAATATATACTTTTGCAGTATGCATATAACTAAAATCTTCCATTATCAATTAATACAGGGATTTTTGTAATCTCTTCATTGAGAAAATTTAGAATCGAAGTGTATCTTTTCTCTACATTTTACAGAATATTCATTAAAATCTTTTTGATGCTTAAAAAATGCTTGTATTAATTGATAATGGAAGATTTTAGTTACATGTATACTGCAAAAGCATAGATTCTGAACCATTTGAATAGTTTCTTTTATTCTAATTCCTTTTGATGCTAAATAATACCTGTATTAATTGATAATTAAAGATTTTAGTTACGTGCAAACTGCAAAAGCATAGATTTTGAAACATTTGAATAGTTTCTTGTTTCTGTGAAATGTTGTAAAATCCTTTTGAGGCTTAAAAAATACCTGCATTAATTGATTATGGATGACTGTAGTTACATGCAAACTGCAGAAGCACTATCAATTATTGAATTGTAGATTTTAGTTACATGCAAACTGCAAAATCATAGATTCTGAAACATTTGAATAGTTTGTTGATTCTGTCAAATATTGTAAAATCCTTTTGATGCTTAAAAAAAACCTGTATTATTTGATAATTAAAGATTATAGTTACATACAAAATACAAAAGCGTAGATTTTGAAACATTTGAATAGTTTCTTGTTTCTGTGAAATGTTGTAAAATCCTTTTGATGCTTAAAAAATACCTGCATTAATTGATAATTAAAGATTTTTGTTACATGCAAAATGCAAAAGCGTAGATTTTGAAACATTCGAATAGTTTCTTGTTTCTGTGAAATGTTGTAAAATCCTTTTGATGCTTAAAAAATACCTGCATTAATTGATAATTAAAGATTTTTGTTACATGCAAAATGCAAAAGCGTAGATTTTGAAACATTCGAATAGTTTCTTGTTTCTGTGACATGTTGTAAAATCCTTTTGATGCTTAAAAAATACCTGTATTAATTGATTATGGATGACTTTAGTTACATGCAAACTGCAGAAGTATAGATTCTGAAACATTTGAGTAGTTTCTTGATTCTGTGAAATGTTGTAGAATTCTTTTGATGCTAAAAAGTATCTGTATTAATTGATAATGAAATATTTTAGTTAGATACAAAGTGCAAAAGCATAGATTCTGAAACATTTGAATAGTTTATTGATTCTGTGAATTGTTGTAAAATCGCTTTGATCCTAAAAAAATACCTGTATTAATTGATAACGGATGATTTCAGTTACATGCATGCTGTAAAAACATAGATTCTAAAACGATGATTTTAGTTACATGCATACTGTAAAAGTATAGATTCTAAAACTTTTGAATAGTTTCTTAATCCTGTGAAGTATTTTAAAATCCTTTTGATGCTAAAACAATATCTGTTTTAATTAATAATTTAAGATTTTAATTATGTCCAAACTGCAAAAGCATAGATTCTGAAACATTTGAATAGTTTCTTAATTCAGTTTCTTGAAAATCGTTTTGATACTAAAAAAAATATCTGTATTAATTGATAATGGAAGATTTTAGTTACATGCATCCTGCAAAAGCATAGATTCTGAATTATTTGAATAGTTTCTTGATTCTGTTATATGTTGTAAAATCCTTTTGATGCTAAAAAATATCTGTTTTAATAACTGATAATGGAAAATTTAATTACATGTAAACTCCAAAAGCATAGATTTTGAAACATTTGAATAGCTTCTTGATTCTTTGAAATGTTTTAAAAACTTTTGATGCTAAAAAATATCTGTATTAAAGGATAATTGAAGATTTTATTTACGTGCTAACTGCAAAAGCATACATTCTGAAACAGTTGAATAGTTTCTTGATTCTCTGAAATGTTGTAAAATCCATTTAATGCTATTAATAAAAATACCTGTATTAATTTGTAATGGAAGATTTTAGTTACATGCAAACTGTAAAAGCATAAATCTTGAACATTTGAATAGTTTCTTGATTCTATCAAATATTGTAAATTACTTTGTTGCTGAAAAAAAATATCTGTATTAATTTATAGTGGACGATTTTAGTTACCTGTAAAATGCAAAATCATTGACTCTGAAACCTTTTAATAGTTTCTTGATTCTGTTAAATGTTGTAAAATCCGTTTGATGCTAAAAAATGCATGTATTAATTGCTAGTGGAAGATTTTAGTTATATGTATACTGCAAGAGCATAGATTCTGAAACATTTGAATAGTTTCTTGATTCTCTGAAATGTTGTAAAATCCTTCTGATGCTAAAAACTATCCGTGCTAATAAGGAAAAAGTTTTGATAAGTAACCATAGAGTAGCACTAAAACAGGCACATAAAAAAAACAGTTGAATAATTTTCCAAGTCCGAAAATTCCATTTCAGAAAAAAAATAAAAGGGCTACTACAAACACTATATTTCTAATAGTAAAAGTCAAGACTAATATATCTATATCATTCTCATTTTTCATTTCGAAAATATTAAATGTATTTTTTTTGTTTTAAGTATGTTTCATGTCATTCGAAGACATGTAAAAAAAGAAGTTGAAAAATTTCTATGTTAAAAAAAAATAAAAAATAAAAAATAAAAGTTCAAAATCAAAGAAATTAAAATAAAAAAAAATAATTGAAAAATGGGAAGATGGGGCCAAAAAGTTTGAGGCGGGGTATTGGGGCCCTTGAAGGCTGGCGCATGGGCGACTAATGGCTGCCGTATCATTGCCTAAAATGTATACGGCTTTATTAATATCGATTTTATGTGTATTCCCGATACTATACAATATTTTATATTAACTATACCCCTCATTTGGTACTTGTGTATTATACTGACAACACTTAAGCATTTCAAATTCCCACGTTAAATATATTCTGAAATTTAAATAATTATTCTTAAGAAATCCCTCCAAAATAAAAAAAAACAATATGTATCTCTTAATGGAGTTACCATTCCCTCAGATTTATCCCATAGTTGATAAATAATTAATATTTCAACCCTTTCTCTATTTAAATAATTATTCCTTGTGCACGCGATGACTATGTGATATTTTCTGGCAAGAATTCTGTAAAAAATTCCAGAAGAGACAATTTGATGTTCGCCGAGCGTCACAGATTATTTTTAGATCTAGTTCTCATGTACGAGCAACTGTAATCTCACAATTGAATTCTAACACACTCTCTTTAAAGTAGGTTAATTCCTTCTCTTGATGCTCTTGCTCGACTCGAATTGTCTCCCAAATATGGACTTCCCTTTGTATGTAAACTTATTATACTATTCATCCCTTCCATAAGAACCATATAATATTCCCCCAGGGCATAACTTACAACGCCATTCCACGGACCCTGAGCGGTTGTGTCAACTCTGGATTTTTTTTATCTAAGCTTTAAACTATTTGTAAAAAATTGCTATCTCAAAATTTTTATTGAATTCATTGGGGGAAAAGGGACCTGGGGGGGCTAGTTGCCCTCCGATCCCTTTTCAATCTTTAAAAAGAGCTCTAAAACTTCCGATTTCCAATCGAATCAGCCCCTTCCGAAGTTTATACGACCACCCCTTCCACATGAAGTGTCTCTGGGAAAAAATCATAATTAATAAGAGGCAACGCTATAGCGTAGCCTATAGTAAAGGCCATACGGTTCCAATATTTTATTATTTATTTATTTATTCATTATTTTTTTTCCCAGAGGCACTTCATATGGAAGGGGTCGTCGTAAAAACTTCAAAGGGTGCTCTTTCGATTGGATATCGAGAGTTCTAGTGCCCTTTTAAAGGGTCAAAAGTGACTGGAAGGTAACGAGCACCCCTTCCACGCCCACCATTTCCACTAACGCATCAAATCAAAATTTTTACATAGCCATTTTTTTCTACGTAGTTGATTTCCAGATAGAAATTATATTTTTGAGGAGGACACTCCCACACAGCCCTGAGGGCAAGGGTTTTAAGTTATGCCCTGGGGGCATGTAAGCTTTTTATAGAAAACTTTATCGTAGACACTTCAAAAAGAACTCATCCGATTGAAAATTCAAATGGCTAGTGCCCTTTTTTTAATAGTCGAAGGTGATAGGAAGGAAACTAACACCCCTTCCACGACCGCCATTTCCCCAAACACCACCAAACAAAATTTTGAGGCAGCCATTTTGTCCAACCTAGTTGAAAGTTCTGGAAATTATATATTTGAGCATGACATCCCCCCCAAAGGTCTTCAGGACAAGGGTTATAAATTATGCCCTAGGGGCATATATGGTTCTTACGGAAGGAATGCTCGTATAAATTTCAGAGAGGGCTCATTTGATTGGAAGTTGAAAGTTTTAGTTCACTTTATAATATTCAAAAGATATTGATGGGTAACCAGCCCCCCCCCCACCCACGCCTTTTTTCCCAAATGCATCCGATAAAAATTTTGAGATATCTATTTTATTAAAATAGTTCAAATGTCATAGATCAAAAATTCCGGTGTTGACACGACCCCCCAGGGAAAGGGGGCAGGCGTTGTAATTTATGCCCTTGGGGCATATATGGTTCTTCTGGGAGGGATGCTCGTATAAACTTCAAAGAGGGCTCATTTGATTGGAAATTGAAAGTTATGGTTCACTTTTTAAGTTTAAAAAGAGATTAGAGGGCATCTATCGCCCCTCTCTCTCCACGCCCTTTTTATCTCAAACCCTTCTAATAAGAACTTTGAGATATTTATTTTTTTAAATAGCTCAAAGACCATATAACGAAGGCTCCGGGGTCAACAGAGCCCCCCAGGGCCCGAAGGCAGGCGCTGTTAGTTATGCCATGGTGGAATATATGACTCTTATGGAAGGGATGCTCGTAAAACTTCAGAGAGGGCTAATTTGATTGGAAACTGAAAGGTCTAGTTCAGTTTTTGAGAGTCAAACGAGGTTGAAGGGCAACTAGCCTCCCCCTCCTCCTACGCCTATTTTTTTCCGAATGCATCCAATAAAAATTTTGAGATAGCCAGTAAGTTAAAAATTGTTCAAAAGTCAGATAACAAATACTCATTTGTCGACAATACCCCCAGGGCCAGGGGCCAGACATTGTAAGCTGTGCCCTGGGGTATATATGGTTCTTATGAAAGGGATACTCATGTAAACTTCAGAGAGGACTCATTTGATTGGAAATTGAAAGTTCGATTCCACTTTTTAATAGTCAAAAGAGATTCGAGGGCAACTAGCCTCTCCCCCCCCCCCCCCGCCTCACTTCTTCTTTTACTAAACCCTTCTGATGAAAATTTTGAGATAGAAATTTCGTTAACAAAGATAGTTCAAAGATCGGATAAGAAAAACTCCAGTGTAAACACAACCCCCCATGGCCCGGGGGAAGGCGTTCGAAGTTATGCCCTAAGGGCATGTATGGTTCTTATGAAAGGGATGCTCGTATAAACTTCATAGAGGGCTCATTTGATTAGAAATTGAAAGTTCTAGTTCAGCTTTTAAGCGTAGAGATATTTAAGGGCAACTAGACCCCCTCCCCTTTGCCCTTTTTCCCTAAACCTATCCTCAAAGATTTTTGAGATAGCCAGTTTTTTTAAAAATTTTCAAAAATTAGATAACAAAATTTCCAGTGTCAACACAACCCTCCAGGGCCCATGGGGTAGGTGTTGTAAGTGTTGTCCTGGGGACGTTTATGGTTCTTATGAAAGTTATGCTCGTATAAATTTCAGAGAGGGCTCATTTGATTGGAAATAGAAAGTTTTAGTTTATTTTTTAAGAGTCAAAATATATCCGAGGGCAACTAGCTCCGTCCTCCCCCACGCACATCCTTTTTTCCCCAAGCCTATCTGATAAAATTTTTAAAATAGCCATTTCATAAAAATAATTCAAAGGTCAGACAAGAAAAACTCCTGCGTCGACGCAACCTCCCATGGCCCGGAGGCAGGCGTTGAAAGTAATGCTCTGGGGGCATTTACCGTTTTTATGGAAAGGATTCTTTTATAAACTTCAGAGGGGGTTCATTTGATCGGAAATTGAAAGTTCTCATTCACTTTTTAAGAGTCAAAAGAGATTGGAGTGCAACCCGCCCCCCCCCTCATCCACACCCTAAATGTATCAGATACAAATTTTGAGATAAATAGTTTGTTAAAAATAGTTCAAAGTTCAGATAAAAAAAATTCCGGTGTCGACACAGCCCCCCAGGGCCCGAGGGTAGGCGTTGTAAGTTATGCCCTGGGGGCAAATATGGTTGTTATGGAAGGGATGCTCGTACAAACTTAATAGTGGGCTCATTTGATTGGAAATTGAAAGTTGTAATTCAGTTTTTAAGATTAAAAAGTGATCGGAGGGCAGCTAGCCTCCCCCACACTCCATTTATTTTTTCCCAAGAAGCACTTCATATAGAATGGGTCGTCGTATAAACTTCAAAGGGGGCTCATTTCAAAGGGGGCAAATTTTTTCACTTTGATATTGTTACTTTGATACCTGTTTTGATACTTTGATGAATATTTGATTTTTTTTAAAGTTTGATTTTGAAATAAGGAATTTTCAAAAACTTGAAACTTTTTGCAATCAAAAAAGAACATAAATTAATTAAAAAAATTTCTGAAAAAGAATTTTTTTAAAGAAAAGCAAAGGCCATTCTAAACTTAAGCTCAACATATACAAATACCTGTTAAAATTCAAACTCAAAACCTCCAGAAATTCCTATTAAAGAATAATTGAAACCCAAAACGAACAGAAATTAAATCAACAATCATAGGAAAAAACATACAATAAGTAATAATATAAATGAATAAATAGATCTTAAAGCGATTTATGCTTAGATTCAATATGAAAATCAAGCTTAAAACGAAAAAAAATTTGCTATTGAAGTATAAATGAAACTAAAAACGCACAGAAATTAAAAAACAATCAATGCAAACAAACATACAATAGATATTAATTTAAATGAATAAATAAATCTTAAAACAAGTGAAACTTAAATTGAATATGCAAATCAAGCTCGAAACGAACAAAATTCACTACTATTAAGAGTTTGAGTATCGCCTCCTTCACTCAATGTAAAAGTCTAAAACCTACTGCGTCATTGGCACTTTACTGAAAACTATATGCGTCTTGAACAGTCTTGGAAAGTATAAATAACATGAAATTTAATATTTGATATATAATGATAATAGTTGTTGAAAGATCCATCAGTTCAAGAATTTATTTCACACTAATTTTATTTTAATTTTTAATGGCTGTAAGAACTAGAAAAGAAAATATTTGTAATATAATTCGTTTTCAGTGAAGCGCCAATGACGCATTAGGCTTTAGGTTTTTACAGTTTAGGAAGGGGGCAGTATCCAAACTCTTGTTTGTAGTGAAACTATATTCGTCTTGAACAACTTTAGAACGGAATAATAAATTAAACTGAATATTTTATGTATAATGATATTAATTGCTGAAAGCTCATCAGTTCAAAATTTTACTATAATTTTAACGTTTGTATTCAATACTAAGCATAAAAGAAAATATTTGTAATAAAATTGGTTTTCAGTAAAGCGACAATGACGCAGTAGGTTTTACTCTTTTACAGTGAGAGAAGGAGGCGATACCCAAACTCTTGTTTGTAGTGATTCTTTTCGTTTCAAGCTTGATTTGCATATTTAAGTTTCACTCCTTTTAAGATTTTCTTATTAATTTATTTTAGTATCTATTCTATGTTTGTTTCCACGAATTTTTTTTTTTTTAATTTCTGTTTGTTTTAAGTTTCATTTATAGCCTACTTCAATAGAAAAATATACTTTTTCGTTTTAAGCTTGATTTTCATATTCAATCTAAGTATTACTCGCTTTAAGATCTATTTATTCATTTATATTATTAATTGTTGTAGTTTTTTTTCCTACGAGTGTTTATTTAATTTCTGTTCGTTTTGGGTTTCAATTATTCTTTAATATTAATTTCTGGTCATTTTGAGTTTGAATTCTAACTGGTATTTATATATGCTAAGCTTAAGTTTGAAATGGCCTTTAATTTTCTTTGAAAAACTTATTTTTCGGAATTTTTTTTTTAATTAATCATAGGCAGCGCGCTAGCGCTGCCTAAGTAAAGAACGATGTGGGGACAATGTTGTTTTTTTTCCTCTTCTTCAGTCAGGCACTTCGTATCGAAGGGCTTGTCGTAGAAACTTTGAAAAGGGCTGATTCGATTGGTAGTTGGAGTGGCTAGTGCCCTATTTAATAGTCGAAAGTGATTGGAGGGCAACTAGCCCCCCCCCCCACCCATCATTCCCCCAAACACATCCAATCAAAATTTTGAGATAGTCATTTTGTTCAGCGTAGTTGATTTCAAGATAGAAAATATGTTTTTGAGGAGGACACTCCCCCACAACCCTCAGGTCAAGGGTTTTAAGTTATGCCCTGGGGGCGTATACGATTTTTATAGAAGGTGTTGTCGAAGAAACTTCAAAACAGGCTCATCTGATTGGAAATTCGAAGGGCTAGTACCCTTTTTAATAGTCAAAAGTTATTGGAGGGCAACTAGCCCCCCCAAGCCCATCATTTCCCCAAACACATCCAATCCAAATTTTGAGATATCTATTTTGTTCACCGTAGTTGATTTCCAGATAGAAAATATGTTTCTGAGGAGGACACTCCCCCACAGCCCTCAGGGCAAGGGTTTTAAGTTATGCCCTGGGGGCATATAAGGTTTTTAAAGAAGGTGTTGTCGTAGAAGCTTCAAAAAAACTCATTCGATTGGAAATTCAAAGGGCTAGTGCCCTTTCTAATACATGAAAGTGGTTGGAGGGCAACTAGCCCCCCCTCCCACGGCCATCATTTTCCCAAACACATCCAATAAAAATGTTGAGATAGCCATTTTGTTCAGAGTAGTTGATTTCCAGATAGAAAATATATTTTTGAGCAGGATAGTCCCCCACAACCCTAAGGGCAAGGATTATAAGTTATACCCTGGGGACATATAAGGTTTTTATTGAAATCTTTGACGTAGAAACTTGAAAAAGGGCTCATTCAGTTTGAAACTCAAACGGATAGTACCCTTTTTAATAGTCGAAAGTGATTTGAGGGCAACTAACCCCCCTCTCACGCCCACCTTGTCCCCAAACACATCTAATCAAAATTTTTAGATAGCCATTTTATTCAACTTAGTTGAAAGTTTTAGAAAATAGGTCTTTAAGGATGACAGCCCCTCCCCCCAGAGCCCTCAGGGCAAGGGTTTTAAGTTATGCCCTGGGGCATATAAAGTTTTTATTGAAAGAGTTGTCGCAGAAACTTCAAAAGGGCTCATTCAATTGGAAATTGAAAGGGCTAGTGTCTTTTTTAATAGTTGGAAGTGATTGGATAGCGACTAATGCCCCTCTCACACCCACCATTTTCCAAATACCCATTTGTTCCATGTAGATACCCATTTTGTTCCATGTAGTTGAACGTTCTGAAAATTAGGTCTTTTAGGATGATAACCCCTTCAGAGCCCTCAGTGCAAAGGTTGTAAGTTATGCCCTGGGTTGCATAAATCATAGGCAGCACGATCGCGCTGCCTAAGTAAGGAGCAGGGACACTCGAGAACGAGACAAGAAACGGGGACTAAGTAAAGAGGAGGACACTCCCACCACAACCCTTAGGGCAAGGGGTTTAAGTTATGCCGTGGGGGAATATAAGAACGATGTTGGCACAATGTATTATTTATTAATTTTTTCCTTTAGAGCAGGGCACTTCGTGTCGAAGAAGATGTCGTAGAAACTTCGAAAAGCGCTCATTCAATTAGAAATTGGAGTGGCTTGTGCCCTTTTCAATAGTCGAAAGTGATTGGAAGGGGACTAACACCCCTCTCACGCCCACCATTTCCCCAAACTCATCCAATCAAAATTTTGAGATAGCCATGTTGTTTAACGTAATTGAAAGTTCTGGAAATTCGGTCTTAGAGTATGACAACCACCCTAACAGACCTTAGGGTAAGGTTTGTCATTTATTCCCCTGGGGGCATATAAGGTATTTATAGAAAGCGTTGCCGTTTCCAAAAGCGTTGCCGTCGCTCATTCGATTGGAAATCGAAAGGTCTAGTGCCCTTTTTAATAGTCGAAAGGGATTGGAAGGCTTGACATTTTTATAATAAAGATCATAGTGGGTCTTATGTATTATTTTTTGTTGTTGTTGTTTTTTAGACTAGGGCACTTCGTATCGAAGGAGTTGTCGTGGGAACTTCAAAAAGGGCTCATTCGATTGAAAATAGAAAGGGCTGATGCCCTTTTTAATAGTCGAAAGTGATTTGATGGAAACTAATCCCCCATCCACTCCCACCCTCCCACGCCAACCCACCCATTTCTGCTCTTAAAATTTAACCAAATCAAAATAGCGTAAGTGAATCCAAGCTATCAAAGAAAGTAAAAAGATTTTTTTGCGAATGGTATCAAGTTTTTCATTTCAGGTCAACTAAAGAAGGTAAGAAACTAAATTAAACAGTACTATTTGTGTCCAGATTTTTAAAAGGATGTGTGTTGTTAAAAATTGCTGAAAATTTTTCTCCAGCATACAAATAGCAGGCCAAACTATAAAAGTCTTAAAAAAACGAAAAGATTTAAAGTATTATTTTCTTTTGCCCTGAAAAGACTATGTGTTGGGGTTCAACCCCTGTTTCTTTTCCTTTCAGATAAATGACCTGTTTTCCTTTTCTTAATTACATATACGTGTATTATAATTTCAAAAGACAGGTTAAATTCCGTTACTAAGCGATAGTGGTTTTGCAATAGGTAAGCTTTGAACCAAGTTTTATTTTTTACTTCCTGGTTTGGGAGTCATTGAAAGATAAATCTAAGAGTTAGAATTGGGTTTGAATGGGGATGTAGCTGATTGGCTGGGCCAAGCGGAGGTCCACCCATATGAACAGTGGTGTTTAAAATATTATTTTGTGCGAGTCTGCGTTTTGACCCCGTTTGGGGAAGGATATTTCTGTTGTTATATGTGACCCTTTTGGAAGAATACAAGTAAGGTATTCTCAACAAACTGTGTACTATTTTCCGTAACCCAGGCAGGGTAGGAATAGAGCTACGAGGTACCGTCATTATTATATTGACAGGGAGGTTTGTTACCTCCAAGGAGAGAGTTAAGACATTCTCTAGCCGTAACCCAAGGCGGGAACATTTGGCTTTAGAAAGTGACCATTTTACCACTCGACCGCGTTATCGTACCCTGGGACAGGGTATACTGTAAATAGGGTAGTACCAAACCCGATATTTGCAGAACCGGTGTGGTAGACACGGGCATAGCATTATAATTTGGGTCCGGGGCTTTCCCCTCCAATAAGTGGTGACACCCGTATATTACCACGCCAGTGGTGTTGGGGCCTACCGGTATAACACTGGTAACTAAACACCACGAGCATTGGTGCCAGCGGTAGCTAGCACTACGAACATTGGTGGCAGCAAGAACAGGAATTATTAACAGAGTTGACAATAAAAGAATTTTGCGTTTTCGAAGAGACTAGTTGAGTTAGACTACATAGTGATAGTAGCCTATTGTGGTTACATATACAGAGAAAAGAAAGAAATACTGAAACAATTAATACACTATGAAGATCTATTATGGGCGGTGCCTTGTGAGATCATAATTGAAAAATTTACGAATCAATATATCGCGCAACTAATTAGTATTCAAAAATATAAGGTGAAAATTGCTGCGTGTCAAAACAATTTTTCGCAAAAGACCGGAAGTACATGGATAAAAGAATTTTCATTTAGACTGAAGAAATAACTTAAGTTAATGAAATTTTGAAATTATGTCGGACAGAGATGAGATTAATTCAAGACCGAGAAGGGCGAGTAAAGCCCATAGAAAAAGAGAGAGAGATAGAAAAGAAAGGGAGAAAGATATGAAATAACATATATTAAATTTCATGGAGAAAGAGAGGTTAGCCAGAGAGGTGGACGAAAGAAAGCACCTAGAATATAGGAAAAAATTACAGGATGAGATAGATCAAATTGAAAAAGATAGTTAAGCCTATGAAATACTTCATCAGGCCCGTATGGACAAAATTAAAAAAGATAGTCAAGCCAATGAAATACTTCATCAGGCTCGTATGGACAAAATTGAAAAAGATAGACGAGAAAGAGAGAAAGATAGACAAGAAAGAGAGAAAGATAGACAAGAAAGAGAGAAAGAGAGGGTAGACAGAGAACGAAAGGAAGAGGGTAATAGAATAGCCAGAAAACGAAAGGAAGAGGCTGATAGAATAGCCAGAGAGCAAAAAGAGGAGGAAGATAGGAAACAAAGAGAGAAAGATAAAAGAGAAAAAGTGGAAGGAAGACAGGCCCGTAGATAGGCCGATAAAAAATATTACCAGGATGTCGCAAAAACAATTGACAGACTAATGAAAACTCGTTGGGGAAATTCGCAAAGTGACATTATATCACCAGTTACACACACACAGTCCGTCAAATACTCATAATAGTTTGCCTAAGAATCAATTGCGAGAAAATGAAAATTACCAAACATTAAACACTTTTACGAGAAAATATACAACTCCGTTAACTACGGAGGGAGGTGAATCGGCCCATAAAACAAATTGGGAGGCTGTGCCGCCCTATCGGAAAAAAGAAATGCTTGATAGTCAAAATGATGATAATCTGGTAAAAATTGATTTCTCGGAGCCTTTTTCTAAAAATTGCCATAATAAAGAAAAGAAAGTAACCTATAAAATATCGAATTGGGGTATAGCACTTAATCAAGGAAATATTGACGAGTTTGTGAAATCACATAAAATAGAAGGAAAATTAAACGGAAAATTGACCGAAATGGTAATTGACTCAGGGAGTGAGCAAACTTTTGTGCGAATGGACCTAATTAAAAAGACGGAAATAGACCATAAAAATAATATTACAACATTATTTTATTATGGAGATAAGCACCAGTGCCCGTCTGCTTGGGTAAGAATAGAAATTGCAAGGAACGACGGTATGGTCCAGAGAAAAACGATAAGAGTAGGCTTAGTACCTACGCTAGCAGTGAATGTTTTAGTAGGGGGAGACATTGGGGAAATCGGAAATCCAAATTTCCAGAAAATGGAAAACTTAAGAATACTTTTAACGAGTGTGAGACGCCGAAAAATGTTTGCCAGAATGAAGCGCTGATTGTACCAGAGAATAAGGAGACGAAATTTATTGTACGCGCTTTTCCTCGGAAAGTTCGAGAAATTTTAGTAGAATATGAAAAACCAAATATCGGAGTTCAATTCCCATTTGATATCGAAATATTTGTTTCTGCGGTAAAAATAAAGAAGACTAAAAGAGAGAAAAGAGATATTAAACGGAGCTACAATGAGGTAATGCAGTCAAAGATAGTGGACACTGGAGTCTAAATTAGATATAACGGTGATTTATTATTTTGCGCGAATGACAGAATTGAGAAAAGTAGAGACGAAAAAAGGAATGCAAAGAAGAGAAAAAATTTGGAGATTCAGCCTGCAGTGGCAAAAAACAAAAAAAAATGTTGGATGGGCTGTGCCTTGAAAACATAGATAATAAGGAGGAAAAAGAGGTCAAAGACCCGTGGGGAATAAAACAAGATGGCTACAAAATGGCGATGAATGACCTACAACAGGTTGGGGAAAGTCTGGAGATATGGAATGTCGAGTTGGATTGGAAAGATTTGGAAAGGAATCTGATATTGGTTTGATCAACTCAAAAGAGTGTTTGTTCCTCTATGAGGGGGAGGAATCCCTTGGGGAAGATCCCCTGCGGGAAGTCGCAAAAGATATCCCTTTCCCTCAATGCACAACTGGCGGACAAATTATGATCCCTTTACCGAGATTTTGCCTTTCTGATCTGGAGTCCTTGGTGGATACTCTCTCTCAGTCACTTCATACTTCACCCAAACCCTTGTCCAGTAACCATATTCGTAGCTGTTATTCTTCATGGGAATCGACAATTTGTATTCAGTGGGAGATGTATCCAAATTTCATTTTCAATTAGCATCAACGTATATTCTTCAGTAAATTATCCCAGGGGAGGGAGCCCAGAAAAAAGGCGATTTATGGTTCGCGAAAAATTTTACTTCATTTCCAGTACTCCTATCGTTGTCACTGGCCTTTGTATTTTCGGCCTTAGATTATTTGAAATTATGCCAAGAGGCAATTTACTTTTTTATTGAGATGCGGGGTTGTTTCTACAGATGGAAATTAAGAGGCTAGTGCAGCCAAATCTTTCACGATAGCTGGCATCATCACATGTGCCAGAAACTGATTCTCTGCTTCTCTCAAATGTAAATTCGTGAGAGCGAGAAAATTTTTGTTTTGGATTGTGCTGCGCGCAATCATTATCTACGAATCTTGAAGATTTCAACTTTCAAAATATAAGGCGGATACTATACGATTTAGACCACGGTGGTCCTACAGTAGAGACGTGTCGAGGACGACCGTTCCAGTGCCAAGCGGTGGAAGTAGCAGCACAGACACTGGTGGAAGAGAGAAAGCATGGATTTTGTAAAGTTGAAGTTAAGTGTTTATGTTTGTAAGGGTGGACCAAGGTAGCGCATGGGCGGTCATTAAACTTACGGGGGGGGGAGGTGTTGGGGTTCCACCCCTGTTTCTTTTCCTTTCAGATAAATGAACTGTTTTCTTTTTCTTAATTACATTTGCTTATATTATAATTTCAAAAGACAGGTTAAATTCCCGTTACTAAGCGATAGTGGTTTTGCAATAGGTAAGCTTTGAACCAAGTTTTATTTTTTTACTTCCTGGTTTGGGAGTCATTGAAAGATAAATCTAAGAGTTAGAATTGGGTTTGAATGGGGATGTAGCTAATTGGCTGGGCCAAGCGGAGGTCCACCCATATGAACAGTGGTGTATAAAATATTATTTTGTGCGAGTCTGCGTTTTGACCCCGTTTGGGGAAGGATATTTCTGTTGTTATATGTGACCCTTTTGGAAGAATACAAGTAAGGTATTTTCTACAAACTGTTTACTATTTTCCGTAACCCAGGCAGGGTAGGAATAGAGCTACGAGGTACCGTCATTATTATATTGACAGGGAGGTTTGTTACCTCCAAAGAGAGAGTTAAGAGATTTTCTAGCCGTAACCCAAGGCAAGAACATCTGGCTTTAGAAAGTGGCCATTTGACCACTCGACCGTGTTATCGTACCCTGGGACAGGGTATACTGTAAATAGGGTAGTACCAAACCCGATATTTGCAGAACCGGTGTGGTAGACACGGGCATAGCATTATATTTTGGGGCCGGGGCTTTCCCCTCCAATAAGTGGTGACACTCGTATATTACCACGCCAGTGGTGTTGTGGCCTATCGGTATAACACTGGTAACTAAACACCACGAACATTGATGCCAGCGGTAGCTAGCACTACGAACACTATGCCAATATAAAACGAACAGAAATTAATTTAACAAACTTTTTCCACAAAATAGGTTTTTCAAAGAAAAGTAAAGAACTCTATTAAACAAAAAATGAACAAAAATAAAATCAAATAATCTACCAAGCGTGAAACTACCACAAATCAGCATCGATAAATAAATGAAACCCAAAACAAACAGAAATTACAATAATTTACCGAGTCAAACTAAAAAAAAACAGAAATTAACATAAGTTGGGCCCGAAACCCCTATGCCTTCCTAAGGCCAGAACAAAATTAGCACTTTACTGAAAAAATACAAATGAATGTGCATTGTCAGTTTAGTATACATATACTAATATTTAGTAATCAAAATATTAATATTATTTGCTTTATTAAACTTATGAAAGTAAAAACATTTATAATTTTTCAGTAAAGTGCAAATTTTGTTCTGGCCTTGGGATGGCATAGGGGTTTTGCGCACAGCTTATGTTAATTTCTGCCCGTTTTGAATTTGACTTTGTTAATTACTCTAATTTCTGTTTGTTTTGGGTTTCATTTATTTATCGATGCTGATTTGTAGTAGTTTCACGCTTGGTAGATTATTTGATTTTATTTTTGCTAATTCTTTATTTAATGGAGTTCTTTAATTTTCTTTGAAAAGCTTATTTTGTGGGAAAAGTTTTTTAAATTAATAATAATAAAACATTATAGCCCTATGGTCTTTGCTATAGGGAACACTATAGCGGTATCCCTGATGAAAATCAAATAAGCCCTAATGCGCACACTGGAATTCCGGTTATTTCACTCTATACAACAGAGAATTTCAAGCTACGATAAATTAAAAGTGTTACCAAATTAAACGGAAAGAAAAATTACGCAACAATCCTAAAATGCTTTATTTTTATACTGTCAAAAGTGTCTTTAATCGGTTTTCTTTTACTGTACCAAAATTCCTATATTGTTTTTTGTTTTCAGTAAAGCGCTGGTTTTCTATAATCCTACAACCACAGGGATATATAATTAGTTGGTTTATTAGTATTATTTTTTTGACATATGTTAGATAGACTTTGCCCGTTTTTAATTTAAATTTAATGTAGAAGCAACATTGCAATCATCTTCTTTTATTTTTCTTCAAGAAGGGGGGGGGGGCAGCCCTTCCATATACGGAACAATATCGGTTCGTTTTAAGATTTTATGTCGCTCTCTACTTTCAGTTGAAAAAACTTTTTTTTATTTAATTTCTGATTGTTTTTCAAAGAATTCCAAGAAATCCATGCTACACAAAATGGTATGCTACACAGAATGGTACAAAATACACGATTTTTGGAGGTGGACAAACTCGACATTTAGGAAAAAGTAACTATTTTTCTAAAAAAGATTTTTGGACCATGATTATTGCAATGGTACCGTTTTATACTCGTAAGCTTTTAAGAAGGGTCGCCAAAAGTGCCGTTTTAGTGCTATATGTCACTTACGGATGGTAGAACTGATAAAATGAACGTAGATACGAGCAAAAGCTTTCAAATGAGCAATAAACATCTCTCTAAGAATTTCTGTTAGCCCACAAGCTCCAGCTTTTCCTCTTGATACATGGCACCAAAATTGTCAAATCTAGTGCCATGTGGCACTTGCAGATGGTAAAATTTATGCGAAAAACATAGATAGAATAAATAGCTTTAATATGAGCTATTAAACATCGGTCTATGATGTTCTGGTAGCCTGCTAGTCCCCCCCCCTGGAAAAATTGCACAAAAAGAGCCATTTTTAGTGCCGTATGGCGCTTGCAGATGGTGAAATTTATGACAAATATGTAGATAAGAGAAATAGCTTTTAAATGAACCAGTAAATGTCTCTCTATGATGTTCTGGTAGTCTGCTAGCCCTGGAAATAGAAAAAAAGGACACACATCAGTGCTACCAACGCAAAAAAAAAAGATTTTTCTTTCTGTTAAAGGTGGGGGACTGAAATTCCGTAGTTCAAGCTTTTCATCCATGCTGATTCCAAAGGTGCATTTTTATTTTGACCTCACGGTATTTTCTAGGGGTTTTAGGCCTTTTTTCGAAATTACCATAAATTTCTTTTAGCAATAAACTTTCTTATAAGATAAACCGAAATAATAGGTACCATTCCTGAATCAGCGTTGGATGGCAGTATTTTCACTAGGCAATTTTTTTTCAAAACGTGCTTGTCAAATCTTGGTTACTATGGACTATGGTTCTTTCTTTACTAGTGCTGCAACCATGATCTTTTCATACTACCTTTTCATGTATACTGAAGATTGCTGTACAAGCGTAAATTTTGTTCAAGTTTTGAGCTTTCCCTTTCCATTTTGTTTTCATTTATTTATCTGAGTGCAAATTCTTCAATGCTGTTTTTTTAACATGTGCATTTCCAACCCAGTCAAAATCTTTTTCAAGTGCCGCATATAAAATTCATGTTCCCTAATGCTTTAGTCGCAAAACAATGAGTTTAAAAAACGTGCACACTCTTTCTTTAATTTTCTTCTTTTTAGGAAACTCTAATAGTAGAAGGATCTACTTTATATCCAATTTGGGAAGAAGCTCCAATTCCAATTAATATGAAATTTTGGATCTTCAACGTTCTCAACCAAGATGACGTCTTACAAGGAAAAAAACCAATATTGGAAGAGAGAGGTCCGTTTGCCTATAGGTAGTTCACTTATTGAAACTCAATGTATAATAGAATCACAAACTCGTGACAGCCTAGCCCTAGCCTAATCAGCTTTCTTGGTACAAATTATGCTTTTCCATTCAGATATCCTGAAAAAAAAACCAGTAAAAGCAGACCCTAAAATCAGGGTCAGCTAGCTAACTAGCTAGCTAACACTAGCTAACACTAGCGTTGACTACTAGCTAATGCTGACTAAATCAGAGTTAGCTTAAACGAGCATTGATCAGAGCCAGGGCAATAACGTTGCCGCAGTAAAGGGTGCCATCTCCCAAGAATTATTTTCCCCTTACCACTTCCTGTTTTTACGCCAAGATTTTTTTATGTAGAACTTATGTTAGAAATTTCAGCTTAAAATTGATGGTCTAAGGATTGAGGGAGTCAACTCATCAGACAGTTCGTGGTGACAAACTGTAAGTAAGGAGCGACCCGGCTCAATAGTAACTGAAACTCTAAAAAATAAAGTTTTCATACCAGTAGATATATCAAAAGAACTGAATTTTTATGCTCATTTCAAATATGTAAGTTTAATTAAGTTTAGTCTTACCCAACAAAGTTTGCGAGATGGTCAACACCTCGCTCTTTACACTAAAGTTTGAATTCTGTCCTAATTTTTTAAGAACAACTCCCAAAACACTGTTTGCTTAATTAGAACAATGAAAACCCTTTTTTATATCAATATGATTCAAGGGCTCATAGGTGATCGGTGCTAAAGCTTGGTGCCAATGCAAGATAAATTCTGAAGTGGTACAAAAATGAGCTAACTTCAGGCTAGGGAATAAGCCAAATCAATAATGAGGTAAGTCCTGACTCACTGTAGAATGGGCCAAATCCTGTCTTGGAACCATAACGATCTGGATAAAAGTTTCAAAATCAATCCATGGAAAAAAAAAATCAAGTTTTCAAAATTTTTGAATGAAAATAGAATCAAAAGAAAATATGGTAGCAAAAAAAAAATATCTTTTTAAAATGGAAAAGCGAAATTGAAAGTCCCAAATGTATTGACCCTTAATTTTCAGTTCCTTTCTTTTATAGTTTATTCGATTTTTTTTTTATCAGAGGCTTCACGGTTCCAACCCAAATAATGAAATACCACTAGTCCTGGTAATTATATCATTTTCTACTTATGATGCCTTTGTTATACCCTCTTTCAAACATCTCGACATTAGGATTTTTTTAGATTACCTTTGCTGGAAGGGTTTGCTTTGCTTTGATGGGAAAACATGAAATAAGTTGGGAATGTAAAAATATCTCAAAATTATATTATGCTGATGATTTGACTGTCTTAAATGAAAATTTTTGCAAAGACAATGATTTTTTTGAAGTTTTAGGGGTTGAGGGGGGCGGGGAATTCACAGTGCAGATCGAATTGTCCTGGAGTAATTTCCTGGGGGAAGAATTTTACATGGGAAGAACTTTCTATAGAAGAATTTTTTGTGGGGGAGACTGTCAATGGAGGGGGGAATTTTCCTGGGAATATTAGAAAAATGATCAGAAATAAAAAAAAAACAAGTTTTTAGTCCTCCTCAATACACCATTCTTTACGCTAGAGCTTAACCTTTTTTTCCGATTCTTTAAGAATGATTCCTGAAACACAAGGGCCGTGCAATTAGAATCAGAACCTTTTTTAAAAGTACTTTAAAAACTTAGAAAGATGTCTTAATTTTTAGCTCCATGTAGTCGATCAGTGTGTTTGCAATTGAATATTCAGGTGGTACAGTGTCTAGCATTTTGTACTGTGGATGGTATCACAGGTCCAAACGCACCAACAATCAGTTTGAATTGACTCAATGAGAAGCTGTTTGTCTTTGGTGCACAAAAATGAGTCATGTTAATCCACATATCACTACCAAGAAGCTTTATATTCACTTCACCAATATCCAATTCTTCCCGTGGGTTAGATTTGATTTTCTGTAAGTATCACCTGCCCGCCACTCGTTGTAACCAACTCTATCCCCCCGGACTGTTAGGTATCCATCCAAACCATTAACAACAATATCCTCTTTTAAAAATTTAAAGAAATATTCAGGTGAATATAGATATTAACATTTTGTTGTTCATTTCTTTAAGTTTGGTTAAATCCCCAAACAGTCAACTGAAATATTGCAAGAGAACCCTGGTCTGATATACGGAAATCTGTGAATTGGCTAACCTTTGTCTCTTGAACTTAGCCATAGAAACTTCTAGGCTAGGTACTGGGTTCCTTTCCTTTCCGCTTCCTTTCAACCTTGACAGGGCTAGTGGCTTCTCTGAAGAAATAGTTGTAGAAAAGCTTGGTTCTCCTGGATTAACGGTACTAATCGTGTTGTCCAGTCTAAAGGCGGCATTTTTCAAAGTATGAGGCAGTATATGTGAAAACAGTTAGCACAAGGAGGTTAGAACAAGGTTAAAATATGACATCTACTTTGAAACACCTTCAAACAAGGCCATTTACTCCATGTCAAAACTATTAATTGAATGGGACTTGGGTGTCAGTGGTGGGAGTTGACATGTATTTAGATCATATTTTCATGAATTTGAATTCCTCTTTACAAGCCCTCAGCATTAGTCCTTATGGGAATATTTTTGGTGAATAAGCAAGCAATGAGTAAGAACCTTCTTCTCAATGAGTTTTGGAAAATCCTCAGGGTTTGTAGCATACTTTCTGCTACAGCCTGGGCACTAAAGAACCTGCTCTTCCTGATCTGTCTTGGATTAGAGGCATTCTCCAGGGTAATGCTGTCCACTGTATAGAAGACATCTTCTGCCTCTTCTGCAGTTTGAAGCCATGTAATCAGAACCTAGGCAAGTGAACTATTGTTTTTCCTGAAGGATAAACTGCTTTACTGTATACATTGCCTACCAAACAGAGATTTTTCTTGGAAAAGGACATCTTGCTGAAAACACAAACCTAGGGAATAGTTGATAGGCTTAGATTTTTGAAAGCTATTGTTTCTTGTTTGATTCCCTCATTATCTTGGACCTCTGACGAATTCGTTCAAATCGGTAACTTCCTCAGCTAGTATGAATACAAAACTTTTTCTATTTCTGATTAATGTTAGATTTTAATTAGAGCTAAGCTTAAACTTTACCTTAGACCACTAACTGCTATATCTGTAATAGGAAGTATAGCGGTAACTACTGATGGATTCACAGCTATTATAATAATTGAGGCAGTTGATCTGAGTCTTTCCAACATTGAGCCGTATTGTTTACAAAACCCATGGTTTCAAAGGCGTTCAAACAATTTTTTCACCGATAATTGTTTGACTCCTTAATGCCAACAACTTGGTGGTCTCATCAGGACCTACAACTTTTAAAGCCAAAATCCTCACACTACAATTGAGTCAGGGGTAACAGGGCTGCTGTCTATTATGACAATTGGGGTAATTATCAACAATAATGATGTCAAAAATATACAATTAAATGCAAAAAAATTAAATAATACAAAAATAGACTTAAAAAAGCCTCAGTTCACTGAGACTATCTGTCTTGGCTTTACTCTAATTAGCCATGGCATGACTCTCAAGTCTTTTATCACTTCTACCAAGTCGATAATTCAAAAATTAACAGAGTTGAGTTTTACCTAGTTAAAACAGTGACAACTTATTAATAGAGCAAGCACTAGGATACGTGTCAAAGCAGGGTAATTCTGGGTTGTTAAGGATTCTGTAGAGCTGATAGGAATTTGGTAATTACTGGAAGCAAGATTGAAGCCAACTTAGCAGCAACACTTGGTCATTACAAGCAAGCTATAAGTTAGCTATTGCACTGCAAAGACAAATGTTGAAGTGTCAGAGATCCCAGGTGGAGTTGACCTTGTAAGTTAATCAACAAACCGAGCCACAAAGCTGTACCAACTGGTGAAATATTTACTTATTTCACTCTCAATTCACTTTTTCCTTCTTTAATTGTCTAGGTACTAATTTTTTTGCCGGCGGTAGCCAAAGCCATTACAAGGTAATCGAAAAAAAAAAATTCCAGAAGAGACTTTAAAATAAATGAACTTGAGGATAAACAATTTTCCAGGTTGAAAATAGTAGTAAAAAATATCAACACAATCATTTTCATTTGGAGAGAGGAGGGAGGGTTCATTAAAATTAAAAAAGGAAATTTTTAACATTTTATTGATTCAAGAGCCTAGCAGAGAGTCTTATAAACAAAAGAATAAAGATAAGTCCCCGAAAGTTTTACTAAATAAGGTGTGTAAATTTTCTTATTGGAGTTTTCTTCCTAGTTATTTTTGTTCTAATAATATTTTCTATTGTTTTCCCATTTCAGAGAGATGCGAAAGAAATTTAACATCCAGAAATTTGACAATGAAGACTTGATAAGATACAAAGAGTTAAAGACTTTCTTTTACGAGCCGTCTCTATCGAATGGCAACACTGAAGAACAGAAAGTAACGACAATAAACTTAATATATGTGGTAAGTTGTCTAAAAATAATTTTTTTTCACATACCTACCGTAAAACAAACAGTGAGTAAGAGAAACTTACAAAAAAAATTTCCAGCAGCCTAACAAACAGGGTGATGGTTAGACAAAAGGCTTCTAGAGACATCACATTGTTATGTATTGACAGTCATTCAAAGGATATTATACTACGTAGCAGAAATTTTGCAGGGTACAAAAACTATGAAAATTCTTTTGCTTCATTTCGATTTTCTACTATGGTCAACGGCCGGTAAGGCATGGATAATCTTAAAATAAATAAAAAAAAACCTTATATTTTCTAAAAATATCTGTGGGTGGAAGGGACGAGTATAATATGTTTATATTTTCTACATGACTACGGAGAAAGAGTACGGTGCCAGTAGTTAAGAAAGTACTTAAGACGATAACCAAGAAAAGTTGCCTATTTTTACATGCTATCACCTATAAACTATAACTGCCCGGACCATATGGGGTGCCAATTGTAAGACCAATCAAAAACAGTGAAAAACAACACACAGGTACAAACAAGAGAAAAAACAAATCAACCAATCGAAACCATACGAATTCAAAGACAATTGAAATATGATGTGCAAGTATGGCACTCAACAGTTACCCATAACATAAAACTTTTCGTATTTCTATGGCCCTTCTTTCACTTTTACCCATCTTATGTGCTCAAAAAACATTGTGTGAAGGAAAAAACTTTGGCTTAGATTCTGACTTGGCTCTTCAGATCCACCTAGACAAGGCAACATTCTTTCAAGATGAAGACTTTAAAACAAAACTAAAAAAAATTTTCGAATTGAAAAATTGAGCCGAATATGATGTTTTGCCTATATTTTCTAGCCTTGTAAGAAGGATAGGGCCAGTTATAGAGGGTAAATTTTTTTTCCCTTTGATGAATCCACTGATGTTAAAACCATGCAAAGTTTTTGAAGTACGAAATTCTTTTAGAATATTTGATTTCCCAGTTATCCTAATTTTTGATTACCCGAATTAGTCCGGCTGTATCTGATAAAAATGAAATTTACAAATTTGACAGAGGACGAGCAACATAACAAAAATGCAAATTTAAAGAAAAATTAGGCTGAATCTGATAGAGATAAAGGTTTGGTTCCAGTTCTTGGCAAATTATCTTCCGTTTTTATACAGTGGGAAAGTTAATAAGGGGTTGGGTCAATTTTACGCACAACATAATTTGTCACCAATGTATAAATAGGGTGGATTGGACAATTACGAAATATATTTTTAGTAAGGTTGTTTTGGAACTAATTGAAAACAACTTTCTAATGAAAATGAAGTTGTTAGAATAAAAATTAAGAGCCATATAAAAACCTAATACAGAAATAAAGTCCACAGACACAACATAGTTGCAATTTACTGAAAAAATACATTATAAATGTTTTAACTTTTTAAACTTTAATAAATGAAAATTTATAAAGACATATAGGAGTCAATATTAGTAGTGAGTACCCCAGTACTCCGACCGGGACTTATTTGGGAGACAATTGGACACCCTTCAGAGCATCACCGTATATTCCGACCATGAATATATTTACACGTGAACGGTACACCAAATATGGGAGACTAAAAATAGCCTCTGAAGATAAATCTACTCATGTAAGAAATTCGATCTACAATTAACCTGTGACGCTTGGCGAGCATGAAATGATTTAATTCAAATGAGAATAAATATATAAATTTTCGAAGAGAAAATGGTTAAAAGAATTTGACCTACTTTACAGAGAGGATTATAATGCAGCACCGCCATACGAAACAGTACTTCTATTATATACTCAGTCGATAAAACTGAGGGGTTGGGGGAGCATGTTGCATAGAGTTGGTTAAGGTAAGTTAGGTATTTAATGCAATACGTTCTGGACGGCCTGATTTTCATAATTATTTTTGTACTTTCCAGTTTTTGGCAATATGAAACAGTTTTCCCCTATTCTCTTTTAATAAACTGCTAATCTGACTTAACCTTATCTAAATGTCAATAACACACGTATATAGGAGAAAGGCATTTAACTGTTGTTTTCCGCATTGTGGATATTTGACAGATTCCATCCAAATATGTTTCCATCTAATTTAAATATCTTTACGTAAACGCGTTATAAAATATACATTAAAATGTTGGTGGGGATTTCTTAAAATGATAAATATATAATAAGCATCCTTTTGATATACGGAAATAGGAAAACGGCTATATTATTGTTTTTTTTTATGTTCAACCAGTTCGATGTAACAAAATGTTA
This sequence comes from Artemia sp. Qi Xiang Cuo, assembly GCF_049724085.1. Lineage (NCBI taxonomy): Eukaryota > Metazoa > Arthropoda > Branchiopoda > Anostraca > Artemiidae > Artemia > Artemia sp. Qi Xiang Cuo. The sequence goes on from NC_142813.1 coordinate 28,865,504, forward strand.
GTAAAGAGCAAAACGCGCGTCCTTCAAATTGACTATTACATTCAGAACTATCTTATGTCTAAATCATTTATGAAAATGGAGGAATTGTTGACATAATAATCATAACAAAAAATGTGTATTATAATAAAAAATTACCTTCATAATAATTTAATACCAATAGCAGAGTTTTTTTGTCTGACGACGGAGGAACTATTGACACAAAAATTATAACAAAAAAGGTGTATTTCAATTAGAATTACATTCATACTAATTTAATATCAATAAGAGAAGGTTTTTCGTTAGCATTGTTTAAAAAGAATATTAAAATGATAAATATATAATAAGCATGCTTTTGATATACAGAAATAGGAAAAGGTTCATATTATTTGTTTTTATGTCCAAAAAATTCGGTGTAACAAAATGTTAGTAAAGAGCATTCCGTATCCTTCAAATTGACTATTAGATTTAGAAATATCTTGTGCATAAGTCATGTATGACAATGAAACAATAGTTATAACAAAAAAAGTTTTATTTCAATAAAAATTTACCTTCATAATAATTTAATACCAATAACAGAGGGTTTTTTGTCTGACAAAGGAGGAACTATTGACACAAAAATTATAACAAAAAGGTATATTTCAATAAAACTACCTTCATAATAATTGAACATCAATAATAATTATAACAAAAAAGCTGTATTTCAATAAAAATTTACCTTCATAATAATTTAATACCAACAAAGGGGTTTTTTGTCTGACAATGGAGGAACTATTGACACAAAAATTATAACAAAAAGAGTATTTCAATAAAAATACGGTAATAGGAAAAGGTTTATATTATCTTTTTTATGTTCAAACACTTCGGTGTAACAAAATGTTAGTAAAGAGTAACCCGCATCCTTCCAATTGACTATTAAATTCAGAACTATCTTTTGTCTAAGTCATTTATGATAATTGAGGAATTATTTACACAAAAATTATAACAAAAAAAGTTGTATTTAAAAAAAAATTACCTTCATAATAATTTAATACCAATTACAGGGGGCTTTATCGTCTGACAATGGAGGAACTATTGACACACAAATCATAACAAAAAGGTGTATTTCAATAAGAATTATATTCATAATAATTTAACATCAATAACGGTAGGTTTTTCGTCAGCATTGTTTAAGAATGATTAAAGATTGGGTCTGAGAAATTGATCAATACGGAAAAAGGAAAAGGTTTATTTTATTTTTTTACGTTCAAACAGTTCGGTGTAACAAAATGTTAATAAGAAGCAACCCGCATCCTTAAAATTGAGTATTACATTCAGAACTACTTATGTATAAATCATTTATGACAATAGAGGAATTATTGACACAAAATATATAACAAAAAAGGTGTATTTCAATAAGAATTACCTTCATAATAATATAATACCAATAACAGGGGTTTTTTCGTCTTACAATAGAGGTACTATTGACACAAAAACTATAACAAAAAGATGGCGACCCATCACAAATGTTGTCTTCTTTTTCAGCTATACTAATAGGTACATTTTTCCATGGGTAATTATTTTTCATGAGGATATTTTTAATATTTCGATAAACAGAGATCTAATTCCAAGCTGTATTGGTTATATTTTCCAAACAAACCATTATCCAATGTAAAATAGATAATTATTTTTCATGAGGATATTTTTAAATATATCGATAAACAGATGTCTATTTCCAAGTTGTTTTGGTTATATTTTTTAAATGAATCATTTTTCCAAGGTAGATTTTTTTCATGGATATATTTTTCTATCAGTAATTATTTTTCATGAAGATATTTTTATTATATTGATAAACATAGTTCTGATTCCAAGTTGTTTTGGTTATATTTTTCAAATGAATCATTTTCCAATGTAAAATAGTGTAATTATTTTTCATGAGGATATTTTTTAATATATCGATAAGCAGAGGTCCACTTCCAATACTGGGATACATTTAAAAGTATAGATGGCGCCCTGTCTCAAGTGCTGTCGTCTTGAAGTCTTGTTTTAGGTATATTTTTCCTTGGATAATTATTTTACGTGTGGATATTTTAAATATGTCGAACAGAGGTCTACTTCCAAGTTGTTTTTGTTATATCTTTAAAATGAATAATTTTTACAAGGTGTATTTTCTTATGGATATATTTTTCTATGAGTAATTATTTTTCATGAGGATATATTTATTATATCGATAAACATAGGTCTACTTCCAAGTTGTTTTGGGTATATTTTTTAATTGAATCATTTTTCCAAGATACTATTTTGTTTCATTGTATATATTTTCCGTGGCTAATTATCTTTCGACAGGATATTTTTAACTTATCGTAAGACAGAGGTCTGATTCCAAGCTGTTTTAGGTATATTATTCAAACGAATCATTTTGCAAAGTATTTTTTTTCATGGATATATTTTTCATGAGTATTTTTTTTAATGAGAATATTTTTACTATATTGATAAACAGAGGTCTATTTCAAAGTTGTTTTGGGACATATTTTACAAATGAATCATTTTTCCAAGGTATATTTTTTTCATGGATATATTTTTTCATGGGTAATTATTTTTTACGAGAATATTAAACATATCGATAAACAGATGTCTACTTCCAAGTTGTTTTGGTTATATTTTTCAGATGAATCTTTTTTCCAAGGTAAACTTTTTTTCATGGATACATTGATCCATGGGTAATTATTTTTCATGAAGATATTTTTTAACCCCTTCACGCACGATTTTTTCCTGAAGGGAAAAAATCTGAAATCTTGTTGGGTTAATGATACATAGCTAATATACAAGGGCTAAAGGTTTCTAGCTGAGCCTGTGATGGCAAACCTGATTTTTATGGTGTTCTCAGTTGAGGACAGTATGCTTCACTTGATCAAAATCGGCTATAATTGAGGTAAAAAATGTACAAAAGGCAAGTGCTGAATAAGCATACAACTAATCACTTAGCGTGAAATTCACCAAAACAATCGCGCCCATTGACATTACACAGAGGGATTTTACATTTCGGACACATTGTGCGAGTCTTCATAACGCGTGGTGAGTTCTTGCAACGATTCTGCCTGTGGGTCATTTCTGGCCCATGAGCCGTCTGGTCAAACCGAGCGCTCCGTCAGGTGCACACAAGAATCCTGTTCCTTTACTTAGACGGCTCGCTAAGACCTTCCTCTGTTTCGTCAGAATCCAAGTCACATGAAGTCCTTGGCCTGCCTCGCTTCATGCCTGGAACAGCAGCATGGGTGAGAGCGTGCGCAACGTTAAGATGAAAGGAAAGTAGGTCAAGATGGCTTTTGTTGCTGATTTTCAGTCGATCATAGTCACTGTATTCTAGCCATGAGTTACAAACAGCAAGATCCATCATGTGGAAAATCATCCGAGGGTCTATTTTTTATCGGATGAATGTTCTGTAACAAGACAAAAGCTGGTCTATTTTGTCAACTCCACCCATACTTATGTTGTACTCATTGACAATCTGTGGTTGTGCGATTTCTATCTTTTTCTTTTCAGCCTTTGACCATCTGTTTTACTTTGCTGACCTCACCTCCACCCACATATGCTAAAGCTAGCTGTACGCTGCTGTTATCCAGCCAGCGTACCAAGACAAATTCATCTTGACCCCCAATTACTTCAGAAAAGCTGCCCCTTCCTGTTCTCTTCAGGTCTTTCTCGGTTTTGAGTGGCATACTTCGGATCCCATCCGCCCGGATAGTACCCATGCAAAGTACTCCTTTTTTATTTAACACTAGAATAAGGTCGATTGAAGTAAAGAAATTGTCACAATACACTTTTGTGTATGGCGAAGGATTGATCGCATTCATCAGCTGGAGGACTATACCAGCTCCCAAACCGTATTTTCTAAAGTATTCCAAGATTTGTGTATTCTTCCCTTGGTAAACATCAAAATTTAGCAGCGGTACCTCCCGAAGTACATAAGAGAAAGACCTTGATGCCCCATGGACAAGGTTTACCTCTTTTAAATTGTTTTATTTCAAGTTTGCCTGTAAATGGGACCATCTGCTAGTCCACTGACAGGTTTTCTGTTTGTGGTAGTTGACGCACTCGTTTCAAGACCGTATCAATTGCCGGTTGAATTTTCCATAAACGGTCGTTCGGATTCCTGTCATTCAAATTGTCAACAACATGGAGTGAGGTCCGTAGACGCTGGAAGCTATTTACATTCATGACGTCAGCAATCAGGGGTATCTTAGTGGCTGGGGACCAAAACATCCTATATCATGGGAACTTGAAGACACCCATTGCAACATGCATGCCAATGAGTCTCTTGATCTCTTCTCGAGTGGTACCAATGCTCACTCCATTTTTCTGTATGGAATACAAGTTTGTGTAGTTGGCACACCTCTCATAAAATTCTTCAGAAAAACACTTATCAAAGTAAACAATCGGGTCAAGGTCTTCGTCGTCATCAGAAGCTTAGGCTGTTGTAGGAGGGTTCAACTTGCCATTGTTGGTGGGAAAGGACATCTTCTGGTAACGAAAGTTCCTTTTCCGTTTTTCCCCGTCTCTGCAGCGGGCTGTCGTGTCTCAACATCTAAGATATCAGAAGCTTGGGTGTCTTCTTCTTCAAGAGTTTTGTCACCGTCAGTTGGCACGTATGCTTCCTCCTCATAGCTATTAGATAGGTCCTCTATTTCAGACTGCTCACTATCAATCTCGTCAAAGATATCCCAGATTTGACGTTCCTTTTGGATGCGCTGACTTCTTCTAGAGCGTCCTAAAAAAAGAACTATTAGACAAGAACGAGAAAGAGCAATAATCACCAGCTCGTATCACACTAATCACAGTTAATATTATATCTTCCGTTACACACTGTCCTCAGCTGAGGACACGAAAAATAAGACTGCAGATGTCCTTCGAAACTTGTTTGACATCTGCATTCTGCATTTTTTTTAACGACATGAAGATATATTCTTGAGCCGGCTAGATGTCCCACAGATCGTTCCTTGTTGCTTTGTCTCTTTCTAGTGAAAAACATCAACTTATGCACACTATCTTCAAATGAGAACACTCAACTTTTATACCAGCGGTCCCTAACCAAAAAAAAGTCACAGCCATTCGAAAAAGCTTTTTCTATTACTGTCAAACATTCAATTATTCATGCTATAAAACACAAATGCCTGAGATTCATACTTACCGAGTTATGAAATTTCAACTCTTACCTGGTTCAGGACTTTTTCTTCCATCTGACATGATAAATCCAAGAAAACTCTCCAAAATTCTGTCTATGCCTGGACTAAAGCGAAAAAAAATGGCACGGAGGACTGACTTGTGCAAAACTACAGGTATCACGACAAAAGCTTTACGAGCTAACTAGCGGTACAAATTAAATCGAAAAGTTGACGTACTCGTGAGGACACTATGTGTGAAGGGGTTAATATATCTATAAACAAACGTCTTCCAGGTTGTTTTTTATATATTTTTCAAATGAATCATTTTCCCAAAACATATTTTTTTCATGAATAAATTTTTCCTAGGGCAATTATTTTTCATGAGGATATTTTCTAATATATTGATAAATAGAGGTCTACTTACAAGTTGTTTTGGATATATTTTTCAAATGAAAAATTGTTCCAAGATAAGAAATTTTTTTTCATGGATACATTTTTCCGTGGGTAATTATTTTTCATAGATATAAATAGAGGTCTACTTTCAAGTTTTTTTGGATATAGTTTTCAATTGAATAATTATTTCGAGATATATATTTTTTTTCATGGACATGTTTTTCCACTGGTAATTATTATAGATGAGAATATTTTTGATATATCGACATACAGAGGTCTACTTCCAAGTTGTTTTGATTATATTTTTCAAATGAATCATTTTTCCAAAGATTTTTTTTCATGGATATATTTTTCCATGGATGATTATTTTTCATGAGGATATTTTTAATATATGGATAAACAGAAGTCTACTTCCAAGTTCTTTTGGATATATTTTTTCAAATGATTCATTTTACAAGATAAATTTTATTCGTGGGTATATTTTTCTAAGGGCAATTATTTTTCATGAGGATATTTTTTTAATATATCGATAAACAGAGGTCTACATCCAAGTTGTTTCGGATATATTTTTCAAATGAAAAATTGTTCCAAGATAGGTAATTTTTTTTTCATGGATACATTTTTCTATGGGTAATTATTTTTCATGAGGATATTTTTTAATATATCTTATTAACTAAGGTCTACTTCCAAGTTGTCTTGGATATATTTCTCAAATGATTAATTTTCCAAGGTATTTTTACCAGTTGTTTTGCTTATATTTTTCAAATGAATCATATTCCAATGTATATGTTTTTTCATGAATATATTTTTCCAAGGGCAATTATTTTTCATGAGGATATTTTAATATATCGATAAATAGGGGTCTACTTCCAAGTTGTTTCGGATATAGTTTTCAATTGAATAATTGTTCCGAGATATATTTTTTTTTCATGGACATATTTTTCCATGGGTAATTATTATACATGAGAATATTTTTGACATATCAATTAACAGAGGTCTACTTCCAAGTTGTTTTTATTATATTTTTATAATGAATCATTTTTCCAAGCTATTTTTTTCATGGATATATTTTTCCATGGATATTTACTTTTCATGAGTATATTTTCAAAATATCGATAAACAGAAGTCTACGTCCAAGTTGTTTTCGATATATTTTTTCAAATGAATCATTTTCCAAGATAGATTTTTTTTCATGAGCATGTTTTTCCAAGGGTAATTATTTTTCATGAGCATATTTTAAATATATTGATAAACAGAGGTCTACTTCAAAGTTGTTATTGGTATATTTTTCAAATGAATCATTTTTCAAAAGTAGGCCTATATTCTTTTTTCATGGATATATTTTTCCATGTGTAATTATTTCTCATGATAATATTTTTAATATATCGATAAACAGAGGTCTAATTCTAAGTTGTTTCGATATATTTCTAAAATTAAAAATATATCGTTATATATATAAGTTGTTATGGGCATATTTTTCAAATGAATAATTTTTCCAAGGCATATTTTTTTTTCATGGATATATTTTTTCATGAATAATTATTTTTCATGATAGTATTTTTAATGTGTCGATAAACAGAGGTCTAATTCCAAGTTGTTATGGGTGTATTTTTTAAATGAATCGTTTTTTTCTAGGTTTATTTTTTTTGTCAAGGATATATTTTTCCATGGGTAATAATTTTTTCTCGAGGAAATTTGTAATATATCGATAAACAAAGGTCTCCGTCCAACTTGTTTTGGATATATTTTTCAAATGAATCATTTTCCAAGGTATGCTTTTTTTAATGGATATATTTTTGCATGGGATAATTATTTACCATAAGGATATTTTTAATACATGGATAAACAGAGATCTACTTCTAAGTTGTTATGGGTATATTTTTCAAATGAATCGTATTTTAAAGGTATATTCTTTTCTCATGGATATATTTTTCCATGGGTAATTATTTCTGATGATAATATTTTAATATATCGATAAACAGAGGTTTACGTACCCGGGGTACTCGCAGCCAACCTTCTGCACCCCGGCTACCTTCAGTAAAATTTTTTTCCTATTACCTAGATTAAATTATTTCAACTGTTTTAATCTAGGTCCGTTTGGGTTCAACCAACCAAGAAACACAGACAAAGAGAGTGCCCCGGGTACCTGCAGCCAACCTAAAACTACACCAGATATGTCTCAAGTGCTGCTATCTATATTCACCACTTCTTATAGATGGCAGCACACTCGCTCGGACACAAAGGTATAATGAGAGAGACAAGCAAAGAGTTAGGTTCGTTTAGAGATATACCTCGGAAAAATATATACCGAAACTACACCTTGGAAAATGATTCATTTTAAAAATATATAAAAACAAGTGGGAGGGCGACCTTTGTTTATCGATATATTAAAAATATCTCCATGAAAAAATAATTACCCATGGAAAAATATATCCATGGCACAAAATATATACTTTGGAAAAAACGATTCATTTGATAAATATGCCCATAACAACTTGGAAGTAGACCTCTGTTTATCGATATAGTAAAAACAACCTCATGAAAAAAATTACTCATGGAAAAATAAATCCATGAAAAAAAAACCTTTGGAAAATGATTCATTTGAAAAGTATATCCCATAAAACTTTGAAGTAGACCTCTGTTTATCGATATGTTTAAAATGTCCTCATGAAAAATAATTATCCATGGAAAAATATATCCATGAAAAGAAAATATACCATGGATAAATGATTCATTTGAAAATATGCCCAGAACAACATGAAAGTAGACTTCTGTTTATTGTTATTTTAAAAAATATCGTCATGAAAAACAATTACCCATGGAAAACTATATCCATGAAAAAAAAATAAGTCAGAAAATTTATTCTTTGAAAAACATACCCATAACAACTTGGAATTAGAACTCTGTCTATTGATATATTAAAAATATCCTTGTGAAAAAAAATTACTCATGGAAAATATATCCATGAAAAAAAAAATATATCTTGGGAAATGATTCATTTGAAAAAGTATATCCAAAACTAATTGGAAGTAAACTTCTCTTTATCGATATACTAAAAGTATCCTCATGAAAAATAATTACCCATCAAAAAATATATCCATGAAAAAAAACATCTTGGAAAAATTATTCTTAGAAAAATATAACCAAAACAACTTGGAAGTAGACCTCTATTTATATATATATTAAAAATATACTCATATAAAACAATTACCCATGGAAAAATGTGTCAATGAAAAAAATATATCTTGAAACAATTACTCATTTGAAAAATATATCCAAAATAAATTGGAAGTAGACCTCTGTTTATCGATATATTAAAAATATTATCATAAAAACAATTGCCATTAATAAAATACATTCATGAAAAAAATATACCTTGGAATATGATTCATTTGAAAAATATAAGCAAAACAGCATGGAAGTAGACCTCTGTTTATTGCTATTTCAAAAAAATATCCTCAGGAAAAATAATTACGCATTAAAAAATGTATTCATGAAAAAGATACCTTGGAAAGTGATTCATTTGAAAAATATATCCGAAACAACTTGGAAGTAGACCGCTGTTTATCGATATATTAAAAATATCTTCATGAAAAATAATTACCCACGGAAAAAATATATGAAAAAAATATACCTTGGAAAAATGATTCATTTGAAAAATATATCCAAAACAACTTGGAAGCAGACCATTGTTTATCAATATATTAAAAAATATCCTCATGAAAAATAATTACCCATGGAAAAATATATTCATGAAATCAATAGCTTGAAAATGATTCACTTGAATAATATATCCAAAACAACTTGGAAGTAGACCTCCGTATATTGATATATTAAAAAATACCTTCATGAAAAATAAATACCGATGAAAAAATGTATCCATTAAAAAAAAAATCGGAAAAATGATTCTTTTGAATAATGTACCCAAACAAACTGGAAGTAGACCTCTGTTTTACGATACATTAAAAATATCCTAAGGAAAAATAATCAGCCATGGAAAAATATACCAAGAAAAAATGTATCTTCGAAAATGATTCATTTGAAAAATATACCCGAAACATCTTATAAATAGAGCTCTGTTTATCGATATACTTAAAATATCCTCATGAAAAATAATTATCCATGGAAAAATATATCCATGAAAAAAAAATACTTTGGAAAAATGATTCAAGTAAAAAATATACCAAAAACAACTTAGAAGTAGACTTATGTTTATCAATATATTAAAAATATCCTCATAAAAATAGATACTTTATTTTACCTTGGATAATGATTCATTTGAAAAATATAGCCAAAATAACTTGGAAGTAGACCTCTGTTTATCGATATATTAAAAATAACCTCATTTAAAATAACTTCCCATTGAAAAACATGCTGAATAATATATTTTTATTGAAATACACCTAATTTTTATGGTAATTTTTATTGAAATACACCTTTTTTGTTTTAATGTTTGTGTCAATAATTCCTCTATTGTCATAAATGATTTATACATAAGATAGTTCTGAATGTAATAGTCAATTTGAAGAATGCGGGTTGCTCTTTACTAATATTTTGTTGCACCAAACTGTTTCAACATAAACAAAAATAATATAAACCTTTTTATATTTCCGTATTGATCAATTTCTCAGACCACATCTTTAATCATTCTTAAACAATGCTGAGAAAAAACCTACTGTTATTGATATTAAATTATAATGAATGTAATTTTTGTTGAAATACATCTTTTTGTTATAATTTTTGTGTCATTAGTTCCTCCCTTGTCAGACAAAAAAAAAACATTTTAATGGTAATAATTATTATTAAGGGAATTTTTTATTAAAATACACCTTTTTTGTTGTAACTTTGTGTCAATAATTCCTCCATTGTCATAAATGATTTAGGCATAAGATAGTTCTGAATTTAATTTTCAATTTTAAGGATGGGGGTTGCTCTTTACTAACTTTTTGTTACACCGTACCAGTTTGAACATAAAAAAAATAGTATAAACCTTTCCCTATATCCGTATATCAATACTATGCATATTGTATATTTATCATTTTAAAATTCTTCTTAAACAATGCTGACGAAAAACCTACTGTTATTGATATTAAAGTATTATGAATATAGTTCCTATTGAATTACACATTTTTTTGTTATAGTTTTTGTGTCAGTAGTTCCCCCATTGCCAGACGAAAAAACCCCATGTTATTGGTATTAAATTATTATGAAGGTAATTCTTATTGAAATAAACCTTTTTTGTTATAATTTTTGTGTCAATAATTCCTCCATTTTCATAAATGATTTATACATAAGATAGTTCAGAATGTATTAGTCAATTTGAAGGATGCAGGTTGCTCTTAACTAAGATTTTGTTACACCAAACTCTTTGAACATAAAAAAATAATATAAACCTTTTCCTTTTTCCGTATATCAAAGGTATGCTTATTATATATTTATCATTTTAAAATTCTTCTTAAACAATGCAGACAAAAAACTTACTTTTATTTATATTAAATTATTATGAATATAATTCTTATTGAAATACACCTTCATTTTTTTTATAATTTTTGCGTCAATAGTTCCTCCATTGTCAGACAAAAGAAACCCTTTTGTTTGTATTAAATTATTATGAAGGTAATTTTTTATTGAAATACACATTTTTATGTTGTAATTTTGTGTCAATAATTCCTCCATTGTCAGAAATGATTTAGGCATAAGATAGTTCTGAATGTAATATTCAATTTGAAGGATGCGGGTCGCTCTTTACTAACATTTTGTTACACCAAACTCTTTGAACATAAAAAAATAATATAAACCTTTTCCTATTTCCGTATTTTCTTGTTGAAAATTTATTGTTTAAAAATTTTTATTGTTTAAAAAAAAGAGTTGTGAGAAAGTCAAACTTTAGCGTAAAGAGCGAGGCGTTGAGGAGGGCACAGCCCCTTTCATATATGGAAGCGGGGGTTTGGGGGTTGGCAGTACCCCAACTGTACCTCCTATACCCTGTACGTTTTAAGGTTCGAACTTGTGACTCAGCCTCTTTAACACTTTAGAAAACGTAGTTTTTTTCAAATAATTTCTGCACGTTTTTGTAGAGTTTATTACTTATTATTGCTTGACTAACTGTTAGCTGATCGTGTCAGGAGTTAAAGTTGGGGGCTGCCGCCCCCCAAACCCCCCGCTTTTGAAGATTCTTTTGTTAAGGCTTTTAATTCCTGAATACTCAAATCAAATGCACAGTAAGATTTTCTTTTTTCAACTTTTCTTCGAGCTTGCGGGTATACGGCATGTTATCAAAGCAATGGAGACTTACCTGTAACCTGAAGGCCGACTGTGATATTCTTCTGGAGACGCCTGTTAAGCCGAAGGATTTAATAGATTGGATTTAAAAAAGAAGCTGAGTTTCTTTTTTAAACTTTAAATTCAATATATAAAAA